>NW_027202883.1:0-75000 GCF_024711535.1 Dipodomys merriami
CATGGGCAAACTGGAAGTCCTGCCATATTTGTGGTTCAGTGTGGTACTGAGCACCAGCCTGGATCTGAAGAAGCTAGGGGACAGTGCCCAGGACCCAGAGTAAAAATGGTAGAATGCTAATCTTGAGCACAAAAAGCCCAGGGCCATAGTGTGTTTTGAACTCAGGGCCCTGGATTACTGTACCTGAGGTTCTTCAGCTCTAGCCTGGACACTACTACATTGAGCCTTAAATATAGCACAACTTCTGGTTTGTTGGTAGTTTCATGAGCGATCATAATCTCAAGGACTCTCCTTGCCCTAAGGCTGGTGATCCTATCAGATCTCAGCCTCCTCCTGAGTAACCATACTTGTCGAGGCTGCATTGAATTATGCATCTTCCTGATTTCCTTGTCATGTCCAAAACGAGCTTTACAACATCGGTGTGGGGGGGGGAGTGGAGGGGAAGGAGAAGGATTGGGATTGGGGAGGAGGGGGGAGGCTGGGAAGGGACGTGAAGGGTAAACAAAAGGAGGAGGCTGCAATGCTTGGTAAGAAATGTACACATTATCTTGCCCATGTAATTGTAACCCCTCTGTACACTATGTTCACAAATAAAATTAAATTAAAAAAAAAAAGAAAAAAAAAGAAAAGGGACAGAGTCTGACTGAGGAGAAGCTCGCCCGAGAGGAACCTCTGGTTTCCAGCTTCCAACACATCCTGGAAACAGGCGAGTTTCCAGGATCCTCTTCCCTCCAGAATACCCCCAAATCCTGAAATTGAAATCCTTCCCCTAAGAGCCCTGGCCTTGGTCCAATCAAACCTCTTTCCATAATCCTGTATTTTTTTTGGTTTAATTTCTTCTCCCTTGTCCTGTTTTTCTTCTTTTTTTAAATTTCTCCCTACAGATTATTGTCCCCAGGAATAAGGACCCAGCCTGTTGGTGGAAGCCCTTTATTCTGGGTGTATAATGTTCCAGGTTGGAATTAAAAAATCGCTCTCGAAGGAGGCTGTGGTCATAATTCACGTGTCCAAAATGAGTGTTTTTTTTTGGGGGGGTGGGTCACTTGGGGAAGAAGAAAGACAGAATGATGTGGGACAGGAAGCAGTGGGATTTCTTTCTTCTCTGCTCACTTCCTTCCTCACAGGTAGACTTCCCTTCACAGGCAGAAACTTGTCCAGGAATCTGCTTCCCACCCCCATACACCCCATTCCAGCAGAATAGTCCTCTGGGAAGTTGAACAATCCTTGCTTTCCAGAAGTTTTTTGTTTTTTGCTTTTTTTTTTTCCTCTCCTACGAGGTCATCTATCTTGACTTCCAGCTTTGCTACTTCCTCCTCCTCATCCTCCTCCTCCCCTTCTCCTGAAATTTGTGCTCCCACAATACTTAACCTAGTGATCCAGTAAACCACATCCTAAACATATCATTCTTACTTGGATGATTGACTCAATGTCCCCTGCCCAGACCATTCCAATGGGATGATTGGACAAACTGAATTCTAGAAAAGAACCTTAGAGTAGTTATTATTATTATTATTATTATTATTATTATTATTATTATTATTATTATTATTATTCAGAATAACTCCAGGCTCACGACTGCCATCCTAGCTACTCAGGAGGCTGAAATCTGGAGGATCGTGGTTCAAAGCCTGATTTCTCTCCTTACCCAACCATCAGAACCTAGGAATGCAGAGGATTGGGTTAGACTCAAACTACACCCTTTGGTCCATTCGTTGTTCAGTCCAAGGTGGGGATGGAGTAAGAATTATTTCTTATTAGCCCATGAAACAGGAGGAAATCACAGTGTGTGCTTTTCCTGGGTCCATCCCCAGACTCACAGGGATGCCCACCCCAAAAATATTAGCCGTAATTCAACATGGGTCCCCAAGAACTCAGGCTCACTCGACATCAGTGGTAGAGATTTTAACTCTGGTCATGCGAGTGGTGGCACAAGAAACCAATAAAGGCGCTGGAAGGGTTGGGAGAGAGAGCGGGGAAACTTCCACCAGGTCCAGGCACAAGAGGGTTTAGAACCAAACTTCTGCTGGGCCAGATGAAGGTGTGTACAGTGAGCACAGGGCAGAGAGAGAGGAAATAGTAGAGGTGAGCAAGGGGGTGTGTGGGTGGAGAGGACTCAGAACTGACCTCAGGGTCTTGGGGGTGGAGAACTTGTCATAGTCTGAGTGAAAGGTGATGGGGCAAAGGAGGAAGTGAGTTCAGAGGAAGAAGTGAGCTCAGTGGGTGAGGAAGTGACTTCAGAGGAAGAGACAGTGGCCTTAGAGGCAGAGGAAGTGAGCTCAGAGGAAGAAGTGAGTGAAGCCCCGGGGGGGCTGGTCAGTCTGAAGGAGGCATGATGGGGCAGAGGAGGAAGTTCCCCAGATGGTTAGGAAGTGAGTGCAGAGGAAGAGGAAGTGGCCTCTGAGGAAAAGGAAGAGGAAATGGCCTCAGAAGAAGAGGAAGTGGCCTCAGAGGGAGAAAGTGACTGTGGGACCTGTGGGGGACCCATCATTGTCTGCAGGAGGCATGATGAGGCAGAAGAGGAAGCTCTTCAAATGCTTAGGAAGTGACCTCAGAGGAAGAGGTAGTACATTCAGAGAAATAGGAAGTGAGCTCTGAGGAAAAGGAAGCACACTAAGAGGAAGAGGAAGTGAGCTCAGAAGAAGAGGAAGTGACCTCAGCAGAAGGGAAAATGATCTCAGAGGAATAAGAAATCACCTCTGATGCTTAGGAAGTCACCTCAGATGCTTAGGAAGTTACCTCAGAGCCTGAGATTCTTTGCCTACTCAATGATTGATGGTGACAGGTGTTTCTTTACTGGTTTGGGGCTGGTGATCTCTGGTAAGGCTACAGTGCTTCCTACTTAGCAATGGAGAACGTTGTGTCCCTCCTGGGGAAAATTCCTGTACATCCTCCCCAGCTGTGTGATTTCAGTCTGTGATCCCCCCTTCAGGGGTCAGTTTTCAAAGATTGTCCATAGGCTGCCCCAGGTGATTGAAGTCCAGACTCGAACTTCCTCCCTGGACACACATCATGATGAACTAATGTGCAGAATTGGAAGACAATGAGAGAGAGAGAGAGAAAGAGAGAGAGAGAGAGAGAGAGAGAGAGAGAGAGAGAGAGAGAGAGAGAGAGAGAGAGAGAGAGAGAGAGAGAGAGGGAGAGGGAGAGGGAGAGGGAGAGGGAGAGGGAGAGAGGGAGAGAGAGAGGGGGAGGGAGAGAGGGAATAATTTTCTGATGGAGGAAATGACACAGACAGACAGCCAATATTCACTTGGATTCCTTCAAGAAAAACTGTGATCCTCGTATGGACTAGAGTATTTGGGGTGACTTGGTTTGTTTTTTGTTGTTGTTGTTGTTTGTAAATGACATGTGTGGGATTAGAACTCAGGGCCTGGGGGTGCTGTCCATGAATTTTTTGTTTGGTTCCAGACTGGCCTTCAATCACCTGAGCCATACAGCTCCATCTTCCAGTTTGGGGTTATTAATGGTCGGGCATGGGGGGGGGGTCAAGTCTCAATAGACATTTCCTGCTAGAGCTGAGTTTGTCCTTCAGCAGCTTCTATTCCCTTCAAGATGGGCAAAAGAGAAAGAGAAAATAGGAATGGTTGCTACTATTACATAAGAAAATGACTTTTTTAAGAAGTCGGCCTGTGTCTTGAAAGTTTGGTGTCTTTCTGTTCTCTATAGGCAGAAAGTTTTGCCCTTCCTTGTGAGGAATGTCAGAGGAATTGAACCTACACACCCAACTTAGTGAATATTTGGGGAAATTGAGACTGTAGCCTCATCAAAATGAGGCCTTAGGAATACCAGGAGCCTTCAACATGGGAAGACTTCCTCCATGTCCCACTACAAATAGCCCTCAACCCACAATGCAGGTGCTAGGCTTCGACTCTGTCAACGGAAGAGGACATTGGGAGGCCTCTTCTTTATTTCATAGGATACACACTGAGTTCTCACACTTATCTTCATTCCTCTAACTTAACTTCACTTGACCCCACCACACCTATTTCAAGTCCCCACTTCCATTTGTTTACTTGGTTGAATTTTTATTCTTTCTAAGGAATTACACTCTTTACTATAAGCCTTGAATCTACAGTACTTCCATAATACATGTGTGCGTTGACTTGCATGCCACCCAGCACATCAAATAATCCATGCACACTCTGTATTATATGGGGTATACTACACCAGAACACCAATGCATTCCCTGCATGGCTCGAAAAGTAAATCATTTTCTCAACACAAACAAGAAGATCTGTAATTGCACAGAGGACAATCTCAAATGCAAATGAGCATACTTCCAGAGATCATCTCTTCAGTCCTTTCTAAATCTGAGAAAGTCTGATCAGCAAAAGCATTGACATACATAATAAGGTCAATAAATAATGTAATATTTGCTTATGTGATACAGTAGTAATGTAACATTTGTAATAAAAGATGCTGAAATCTGGCTGTTTATTTGTATTTGGCACAAATACACTGACTGGTGTCAAGTTGAGGTTGACAGGTGAGTGTTACGTGACATCCTTCAGGAATCAATAGGAAACAAGGCCCAAGAGAGACAGTACTTGGTCATTTGTCCTAATGGCCACTTAACAAGGTTTACCTAAGGTCAGATAACAATTAGACTGATCCTAAGAAGATTTTTCTGGAAGGACTCCATTGGAGAAAGTTGGGATGAAATTCACACAGAGGAAAGCCAGGGAAAGAAATATTAAACTGAAATCCCTTCCATGTGAAATTCTAATCCTGTTGCTGGATAGACATCAAAAGTTGGACTATACACTGAAATTTTCCATGGTGTGGATTTCAAAGGTCGGAGAATGTACTGAAAATCTACATGTAGACATGAAATACATTCTGAATGAGAACAGTTTCTTAGTGAAGAGTGTGTTAGTTCTGCCTGCGATGAGAAAGAGTAATTAAGTAATACCACGACCACTACCTTTAGGACAGCATTTGCAAAAGACTTCATCCTAAACGAAGAGGTCACTGAGGATCTGAACTTATTCTGCGGAGCATAATTTGGGTCTATATTGTGTAGCTTATTTTCCATAAGTCCTACTTGAGCTAATGTTTGTACTCTATTGTAACCCAGAAAATCATTTGAAAGCAGATGTCTAATAAAGAACTAGAAATGGCAATAAAAGACATGAAGAAATGCCAAAAAGAAAAACAAAAAACAGACAAGAATCCAATATATATACATATACATTATATATATATATCAAATAAAGCATCTGGGTGGGTAGAGGAGGGAGGGGTGAGAATGTTCGAAGGGTAACATTGATAAAAATGTATTCTATTCACAAACTGTTTTATAAAAATAATGCATCCTTTGTGCAACTACTTTATGATCATAAATATGTAGAAATACATAAAAAATAAAGCAATATGAAATAAGGAACTCCTTTGTGAGTCTTGATGACTTTACCACAATCCTAGGGTAAGAGAGTTGGTAGGATTTGTGTCTCACCCTTACAGGATTTGAAACTAGGGTGCTCTTCTCTGCTTGCATTAATTGCGTTGGTGCATAAAAAAGTACTGAACAACATGTTAGATGACCGCAAGCCATTGGGAAATGCAATAGTTAATGTAGATACATATATATTTACATTTATTTATATATCGTTATATGTAAATAAATATATAAAGGTTATATATATATATATATATATATATATATATATATATATATATATATATATATATATACCTTTATTCCAACAAGAACACAGGGAATTTTCATGGAAGGGTCAATCAGAAAATAGGATTAAGCAAGAAGGAAGAAGGAAGTAGTTCAAGGCTGACACTGACCTTATCTTGACTTCAAAAGATGCTGCCTTTTCCAGGTGTAACAAAGGTGTCCCAAAGACACCAGGTGTCTTTAGTGTATCTGGAACACTTTAGGCATCCATCAAAAAGAAAGGAAAATGATTTATTCAGTGCGAATAGCATAGCTAGATTTGCACTGGGTGAAAGATGAATTATTTTTGTGTTCAGAACCAAAGCATCTGAAAAACAAGCATAGGACTAACCTCAGAACAAAGTCATTATCTCATGAACATTTTGAAAAAATGTCCATGTTTCTGTTTCTGAGAAGCTTATGAACATCAAATACTTTTTTTTGTTTGTTTGTTTTTTGGGTCCGGTCGTGGGGCCTGAACACTGGGCTTGGACACTGTTCCTCAGCTCTTCAGCTCAAGGCTAGCGCTCTAACACTTGAGCCACAGCACCACTTCCAGGTTTTTTCCTTTTGCTTATGTGGTGCTGAGGAATGGAATCCAGGGCCTCATGCATGCAAAGCAAGTGCTGTACCACTGAGCCACCTTCCCATCCCCTCAAATACATTTTATCTCCAGGCTACCAGACCTCCAGTGGGACTGATTGATATTTAAAAATATCTATAAATGATAAATGGAGCGGCTGGGAAACTGGCTTAGTGGTAGAATGCTGGCCTAGCATGCATGACGCCCTGGGTTTGATTTCTCAGTATACAACATTCACAGAAAAAGTCAGAAGTGGTGCTGTGACTGAATTGGTAAAGCCTTGAGCAAAAGAAGCTCAAGGACAGTGCCTAGGCTCTGAGTTCAAGCCCCAGGACTGTCAAAAAAAGATAAATACTTTTGTCAATTCGTGGTACAACTATTTTCTTTAGTTTAGATATCAGGGACTGTGAGAAGGTAAAAAATATTGAGATAAATGGGCCTTGGGCCACCAGAAATATGTTTGTGTTCCACCCATCTATTGCATGAAGAAATTTGATGCAAAAATAAAAATAAAAAAACAAAAAACTTTTGATCAGTCAAGATGGAGAAATCATACCACCGAATTCATACAGAAATCTGTCCAGATCCATTGTGTAGCCATAACATGCAACTTTCTGTCTTTTCTGAGAGTGTTTTCTCCTGGTTTCCTTCTGCTCCACATGAACAACCATACTGGATGAATGAATAGCATGGGAAGAACAAATCAATAGGACCATATTCCTGAATCAGGTTAAGAATTGCCATTTGTGCCTTTTTCCTGTGCTTTTCTTTCTTCAGCAAGAAATGTAGTCTGAGAGAAGCATGGTAGGCCTGCAATTTATGTTATACATGATTTGTTGATGATTGGATGTCAACCCATGATTGGATTGAAGTGGGAGGCTGCTATCTTGGATTGCAGAGCAATGTTCTTTGGGTTCCACCAAGGTCATAGAGACAAGCTACACCCTCCTTTCCCCACCCCCCTGCCCTTGCAAGGTAGAAAGGAGACCCATGGATGTAGATAACCAATCTCCTGACCTAACTAGGACAGAAGGAGGAGTAAGAGCCATGCCTGTCCTTGCAACCCCTGCCTCCCATTGTTCTCCTTAAACCACCGTGAAGGTCACTGGGCTCCACTTTATTTTCCTCTAAGCTAATCCAATTAGTCTGAGAATCCCAGTCACTGCCCATCCACCCCCTTTCCGCCAGTGAGGGACAGTCAGAGAACAATTTCAGGAGGACAAATGGTCATTATGAATCAGGCCTGTGGATCAATGGTATAAAAGGAGGGAATCTATTCATATTCTCTCCACCACACCTGTCCTGCTCTGAGCTTCTGTAGGACAAGGACAACCAGCATCAACATGATGAAGGCTCTGCACTTACCCTGCTGTTTGGTGAGGCCTGTGCAGGCCAAAGATCTCAGGTCCAGCCATCAGAGGGATCCCTGAATGGGCATGTTCATCTTGCATGGCCCGTGTGTGTGTGTGTGTGTGTGTGTGTGTGTGTGTGTAAAATGTGCCAGTTTTGTGTGTGTATGTGCATTTGTGTGTAAGAGAGAGAGATTCTGTTTGATAACATGTGGATTCAATGTGTCTTCATAATCAGGAAAATGCCTTTGCACCTTTCAACTCCCTGTCGTGTGACAAAGGTGTCCTCTTCAATCCAAAAGCTAAGGCAACAGTATCGTTATTAGACTGGATCACATGTCGTGCCTACATGGAATCCTTAACTCACTCTCCACATGCAATGGTTCCCAAGCATGTCTCTCTCGGTCCTGGTGTCACAGTGTGGGAGACTCCACACAAATTGGCAAGGCCTGGCCTCATTTTCTTCTCTTGCCCAGTCAGGAATGGCTTCTTTGGTGCTGGATAAAGGGAACTGAGCGGAATCAGGAGAGTGCTGGCCTTTTGCCTTTGGGACATGGGTCATTTACGTGACTGGCAAGTGGCACACCCTAGCCATCTTTGTGGACAAGCCAGAGAAGATCCAGGAGGGCAGACCCTTGAGAGGCCTGCTCTGACATATTAAGGCTCCTGAAGGTGGTAAATACATGACCGTGGACTTTTATAACAAGTAAGCAAAACCTTCTCTCTCATTCCCTGCCTCCATGCCTCTCCAGAATTGATTGACAGAGCCTGTGGCTTCTCACATATCTGGGACATTTGATCCTGCATGCAGACAGGGACATATTTAGATAATGACATCATTGCTGGTTTCAATCCATGAATGGATAGTATGAGCTCTGTGGAGACCACACTGTCTGGAAGAGCATTCTAGAAGAATCCTCTTCCCTTGACACTAGCACAAAACTATGCAACTAACAGCCAAAGCCCTGGTGGCTCATGCCTGTAATCCCAGATGCTCAGGAGGTGGGATCTCAGAGAGTGAGGTCTGAAACCAGCCCAGGCAAGCATATCCATTAGGAACATAACTATCAAAAACCAGAATGTAGAGCTGTGGTTCGAGTGCTACACCACCAGCCTTGAGAAAAACACAAGACCTGAGGATGAGTTCTCTGGTTCTGAGTTCAAACCACAAGACTTGCACAAAAATGACAAAGAATGGTGATGAAAAGAATCAGAACAAGTACCATAAGTTATTCAAAGCATTTCCCCCGGTTGATGTCCTCCTTGGCTACTCGAAAGGTCTGGAAGAAGTAGCTCGGATTTGTGGATAGGAAATAAAGACTTGGTTGTTGTTCTGTTGTTGTTTTCTTGTTATCTTACAGGCAAACTGGGGAGTGACAAAAATACACTGTTGTGGGTGAGCTGAGGGAGGATGGGGTCTATGTAGGAGAGTGTGAGTACAACGCGGTATAGACAGAAAACTGGACTCAAAGCAGGAGTGTGCACATGGTTGGGAGATTCATGGAGGTCACTTCAGGTGTTACATCAATAGCTTTGAATTCTAGAAACATCCAAGAGTCGGACATTATCAGAATTAAGAAAATACAATCGACATCCAAGTTGCTCAGTTCTTCCTAGAAAATTTTATTATTTTATTATTTATTTTATTATTATATTTATTTTTAAATATTTTAACCATTCTATTTTATTATTTATTATTTTATTATTCATTTTCAAAAATGGCCTCTGAGTGGTTACACATGGGAGTCACCATTTATGAGAGCGGCAAATACATCAGATCTTGATAGATGTCTCCACATTTGGGTGTATGTGTGGGCAGGGGGTGTGGATAGCTTTGGCAGTGGGACACAATTTTTTAAAGCATGCTGCATGTGTATTTAAAAAAAAAATCTGAAAACTATATAAACAGGTGATACAGATGTGATCAGCCCCAGCTCCTGACTCTTAAGTTATCAGCACATATATTTATTCATTGTAATAGGTTTTTCTTTTGATTGTGTGTTGGTGCAAATCAATTCCCTTTCAACAGAGTGAGAGGGGGAGGAGATGGATGAATTAGCATTGTAAGGAAATGTCCATGAATTAAATTCGGGGGGGGGGATATGTTCAACAATTGCTTTAACTAGTTGGTCAGGTATTATTACATCTCATTGGAAAAATGTGATTTGATGTCCATATGTTCAACATTGATCGAGACTCACTGTGTTCATAAAATTGCTTTGTTTTAATTAATTAATTTTAATTAATTTTAATTAAAATATACATCATAATAAAGTCTATTAGAGGTCTGATAGACAAATGATCGAAGGAAAAGTGCTCCAATTTACTGAATCTCTGATATAAAAGTCAGAATGTCAATAGAAGGAGAGCATACCTGCACCTACTGAATTTTTATCAGTTTAACCTGTGACATGTGGGAGCACAGATTCAGGAAGATTCAGCCTTGAATGGTGTTTTGGGGAGCATGGAGAATTCAGAAATTTATCTATGGGGCCCATCACCACCCCAAGAAATCAAGATATTTGAACTTCAAGGAAGTGCATGAGATGGATTGATTAGGTTCAAAGTTATTGATTATTGACCACCAGCTTAATCCAGAAGGAGAGGAGAGAACAGTCTATTCCACACAGGACTAGGGAAAAGTGAAATGAGGTGAGGGAACTCAAGTGGACTCACCCTGGGTTCTTTCTCTTCCATAGTAGACTCTGGTACGAACACCTTCGAGCTTGTGAAGCAAAGCAAAGGCAATAACATCTTCTACAACGTGAATGTGGACAATGAAGGACAGATAACACACATGATCCTGGTGGCAGGTGGGTATAAGTGTGGGGGAGGACACCTATCCACCTGGGCCAGGGGAAGAATGGGGGCTGGACTGGGATAGGGCAGAGTAGCCCATGGTTGATCACCTTAGCCCTGTACTGTTGAGTGGAGGAGTCAGAATGTTTTTCTGTATAGCAGAAACGTCAATTTGGAAACACCTGTATCTGTCACACATTTAGTCCATCCCATTCCCATAGCTCCCTGTGAAATAGCCTGGGCCACCCATGCAGGAATAATTGGGCTGTCAGCTAGGGACCCACATGGCAAATTCTCATTTAATTTGACTGAAGCAGATTTAGTCCTTTCCTGGGGGAAGTGGGCTCATTTCCATGTTGAACTCGCCTAACATGTTCTCAACAGAGTGAACCGTAATGTAAATTTCCCGGCAGGTGTACACCAATGAGCCCCTCAAATATGTTGTCAATCCCCATGATATCTTGATCTCTGACCAAACATTTCAGTTTGATACTGAGGTGTCCATTATACTCAGGGAGAGCATCATATTGAGCATCTGGCTGAATGAATTATAAAGATGTGATTTCTAGTTTTGATTGATTTATTTTTTCAGCTGCTACAGAGCTAACATGGTTAAGTGAAGTTCAAATCATTTGGTCCTCTCCTTTTGTGAGGACAGGGCAAGAACACAGAAAACGTGGATGGTCATGCAGATGGGGATAAAAGGAAACTATAGAGTATGGAGTCCATATAGGAAATCTCAGCTGGACAGGGATTACAGGGGGCTCACGGCATTCACATAGTGACTCAGATGATTGAGATATAAGGATCATGGTTCAAAGCCAACCTGGGGCAGGAGTGACCATGTGACTCTATCTCCAATGAGTCACCAATAAAAGCCAAAACTAGAGCTGTGGCTCAAGTGGCATAAGACTAGCCTTTAACAACAACAACAACAAAGCTCAAACCGCTAGATTAAGCCCTAGGACTAGAACCACGATATAAATAAAAGTAATATATAAAATAATAAATAAATAAATAAAAATTAATTAAATTAAAGTAATAATATAAATAAAAATTAATTAAATTAAATAAAAATAAAATAAAAACAACAACCAACAAAGAAAAACAACTCAGTTCCACTATCACTTGATCACTGAGGCAGTGTTGAGAACACAGATGATTAACTGTCCAGGTCCTTGCTCAAAGAGTCACTGTAAAAACCTGAACAGTGGAGGGCTGGCAAAAAGATTAATGTCCATCTACCTTGCCAATGTCACTGCTACAGGAGTGTGGGGAACCAATTTGCTCTTCCTGGTGCTGCTGGGGACAGGGAGGAAATTGGGGGCCAATGAATGGAAACAGCCCAGTGGGAGGCAACATGCCTTTCATGCCTGTCATCCCAGCTAAGCCAAAAGGCTGAGTTCTGAAGTATCCTGGTTCTAATCCAGCCTGGGCAGGAAAAGTTTGTGAGACTCTTATCGCCAATGAACCACTAAAAATTCAGAATTGGCAACATATGTGTGTGTGTGTGTGTGTGTGTGTGTGTGTGTGTGTGTAAAATTCAAAGTGGTAGAGGGCCAGCCTTGAGCTGAAGAGCTCAGGAACAGCACCCATGCCTAGAGTTCAAACCCCATGACTGACAAAAAAAATTCAGAATATAACCAGACTCCTGCCACTAATCCTAGCTACTCAGTATAGAAGAGTTTGAACTCAGCTCCATGAGACTGGGATGGCCCATTAATCACCCAAAACCCAGGAGTGGTGCTGTGGTTTACATAGTAGAGTGGTTCTAGCCTTCAACGCAGAGCCTTAGGGAGAATTCCCAGGCCCTGAGTACAAGCTCAGGACTGGAAAAACCCACAATGAAACAAGGACAGAATACTTGAGTGTTTCAGCTACTACCTATTGGGAGGGAGCAGTGGGCAATCAAATGCACCTGAGACCCTGTGAATGGCTTCATAGTGCAGATTACACATGGAAAACAAAGCGCCTACAGAAGGAGAACATGGCCAGGGCAAATTTATTTCTAACAGGACCAAATCTGTGCCTGGGGCCTGGTCTTCCTAGGACAAGGAGATGGTTTCCTCAAACTTCTATCCAAGATGCATTTTTGGGTGGTAATGGCTGATGGGTAGTTTCTACTGGAAATTCCATGTGTATCTTCATGCCCAAATGATTTCTGAGGATCTGCCCTATGGCTAAGAGAGTGCGCCAATATGACATCCTCCACTAACTCTGAAAGTCCCCCGAAGTTCATCATCTTCCATGCTTCAGATCAAACATGACTGACTGTGTCCTTCTCCTCGCAATTATGTGGAGGCCGAAGTCATCAGGGAAGATTTCTGTGATAAATGTTTTTTCTCACTCATGCAATTGTTTCTAATATATTTATAAGATGATTTCTATGCTGCTGTGTATGTCCCTCCCACACGGTATAACCCCTGCTTTCACTTGATGTTGGTATAATTTGTGGAAGGGAAGAGCAAAAACAAATCATTTCACTAAGGATACAGGTGGACCCATTGCAACAATGAGATGTACAAGTCGTTATTTCAAAAAAAGAATTTTACCACTTTGGTGGGGGGGGGAGGAAGGATCGGGTGGGGAGAGGTGGAGGGAGTATGGGAATGGATGAGAAGGGGAAACAAAGAGGAGGCAACAATGCTTGATAAGAAATGTACTCGTTAGAAAGAATGACATTTCCCCATTTGTTAGGAAATGGAAAGGCTTGGAAAAAATTATATTAAGTGAAGTAAGCCAGGCCCAAAGAAACATAGGTCCTATGGTTTTCCTTATTTGCAATATCTAGTATAGGTATGAGTCAAGCGAAAAAGGTCAGATAACGTGATGTTAGGAAAGTGAACCCTTAAATATGTATTTTAATGTTTTCGTTTCTTTCATGCATGTGTTTCTAATGCATTTATAAGATTATTTCTTTGTTGCTTTGTATGTCCCTCCCCCACAGTGTAACCCCCGCTTTCACTATATTTGATGTCAGTATAACATGTGGAGGAGATGGGGACAAACAAGTCGTTTAAGGATTCAGGTGGACCTGTTGCAACAATGAGAAGTACAAAATGTCATGTCAAAACCAGCTTTACAATGTCGGTGTGGGGGGGGAGGGGGGTATGATTGGGTGGGGGGGAGGGGGGAGGCTGGGAAGGGATGTGAAGGGTAAACAAAGGAGGAGGCTGCAATGCTTGGTAAGAAATGTATGCATTATCCTGCCCATGTAATTGTAACCCCTCTGTACAGTATATTCTCAAATAAAATAAAATAAAATAAAATAAAAATAAATAAAAAAGAAATGTACTCGTTATCTTGCCCATGTAATTGTAACTTCTCTGTACCGTATTCTCACAAAAAAAAAAAAAACAAAAAAAACAAAAACATAGACTAAGCCAGGCACCAGATGGCTGAGGCCTGTCATCCTAGCTACTCTGGAGGCTGATATCTGAGGATCACATGTTCAAAGTCAGGCCAGGCTTATCTCCAGTGAACCACCAGAAAACCAAAATAGTGCCATGGCTCAAGTGGTAGAGCACCAACCTTGAGTTGACAGTTTCCAGGCCCAGAGTTCAAACCCCACGACCACCACCACCAACAACAACAACAAAAATCAAAACAAAAAAAAGAGACTACGATAGTCTCCTTCAAGAGAGACTCTGTTAACCATGGAACTCCACTTATCCAATGAAAAATATAGTAGAATTAAAGTAGCAAATGGGTTGGGCCAGGTTTGTGTCTACTCACTTCAGGGAAGCTCAGTACTCATCTGTGAAAAAGTGCAAGGAAGGAAAAAACACAACAAGATCAAGGGAGATGTTCAATATGACAAAGTTTATGCACTCACACTTGAGTACAGTGCAACTGTAGACAAAGAACATACTGAGTCAGGATCTTAGATAGTGATTTCATTTCATGGTTTTTTTGGGGGGGGTATTCTATAGGAAACAGCCCTGGGCCTCACCTGGAGATGGAATAATTTGGATGCTGGAAAATAGGATGTTGTTCTCCTTGGCGAGCTCCTCCACCTTCTTTAACTACCCTGGTCTCAGGGCCTCTAATCTCCCTGCATGGCATAGAGAGGAAATGAGAAATGGTGTGCACTGGAACGTGGCCTAGATTTCCATGTGTCCCCGAGCCACATGGGGCTGTCTCCCCACCCACTGCATGTCCCCAGCTGGCCCTCTGAGGATCAAGCTGGGTTCCCTATGGAGTGAAGGTGTGGTGACATTGATGGAAGTGAACATTTTGGGGTACACACACTTTTAGGGTCTTTAGGATCACTCATCTGTGGCACCCCAATAAAGTTACTTGTGGGAACTTTGCTCAAGTTCCCCACCAGGTGCCCCCAGGGGGCTCAGAGCGAGGGGGCTCCCGTGCTGCGCCCCCTTGTCCCTGGACCACAGCCACCTCCAGAGTTGCCAACACTGCGGGCATTCATGTGGCCGATTGCTACCAGAGCCCTTGCGGGCTGTCCTAGTCCTCCCCAGAGATTCCCCAGTACTAGATAGGAAATGTACTCATTACCTCACCCATGTAACTTTAACCCCTCTGTACAGTATCTTTACAACAAAAAAAATTAAAAAGAAAAGAGAAAAAGAAATCACAGATACTTTCAGGCCAGGGCATTTACCAATATTTATTAATTAAGCCCATGTCTTTTCCAGTCCTTGTTAGCCTTCTTCTATCTCAATAGAACTTTATAATGCAAAGACATTACCCATATGCCAAGAAAGATTAAAGCATTAAAGAATTAAAGTCACTTATACACAAGATTTGGCCAGTATAGACTTTGAAACAAGAGAACCCAATATCATTTGCTCAACCAGTAAAAATGATTTATTTTTTTTACAAAAAACAGTATTAATAGGAAACTAGCTAAATAAAAGTGTGCATATGCATCATTAAAAATCTACTTTCAAAAGACAAACAAAAAATCATACTACAAATTTAGTAAAAGGAGGAATTTGAAACTGTACAAAATTAATATTGCAACTTTATTTCAAAGTATGTCTGAAATAGATTCATGGCTCAAATGGAAAGGCCTTCTGTTCAAACCTCAGTGCCATAAAATGAAAATAAAACATAAAACAAAAACCAAACACAATGACTTTCTATGAAGATTTCTTTTTAACAAAGAAGAAGTGTATTATCCCATTAGCAGTTATTGATTTCTGGATGATACGACTGTGATTTTTATTTATATAATGTTTTTCAGTATTTCCCTAGCTGTCTAAAACAAGGATAAATGCATTTCATTCTACACTGTTTTAAGAAAATCTCATACACAACAGTTGCTTAATTTTTTAAAAAGTACCCTTCAGGAATTACATGTTACCCAAAAAATAAATAAGTAAGTAAAAATAAAAAAATAAACAAAGAATTTGTTGCTACAAAACTGGATTGAAAGAAGCACTATACTGAGAAGACTCCAAGACAATTTTTGATGTGTGATGGAAAAGGGGAAGAGGATGAGATTACTATCTCAGTAGCAGAGCACAAATACTTGGAACTATAAGCTATGAGGATACATCTACCAGTGTTCCCTTCTCATAATGAAGTGTGAAAAATTAGCCTTATGGAAATTTGTTTGAAAGCTGGTGAACAGGAAATGGACTTAGCACATAAAAACAAGAGGTAAGTAAGAAAAGAGGTCAGTGAAAGAAAACCAACTCCTAATGTTCCAACTCCTAATGCACTCTCAGAATAACTGGAGTTCTGCAACCATCTTGAAATTAACTGAATTGTGATTATTTGCACAGAAAGCTTGAAGACATTAACAAAATGCCAGAATCATGTAAGTAGGGTATTTGTGTACCATATTTATTCAGAACCTTTTGAAATTTGAAATTTTGATTCTGGATTTGTGTTTTGGGAGAGGAAAGAATTGAATAAATGCTTCGAATGTGTTTTTCTTTTGTTATTTCAAAGGATAACATTACAAATGGTTTCACTTTTGTGTAAAGAATCTGCGCAGTACACCTTCTAGGAATAAAGCTAAAAAGTTGACTTTTTTGGCGGGGGGAACAAATTATCAAAAGTTTTTTGTAGTGCTGTGGATATTTGACTTTTTTTAATTGCTTAGATATAAAATGTCTTAGAACTTTAGAAAAAAACGATGCATACAATTCTTAGGCTTCGGTGAGTGACAGGAAACATTTTAGAAGAAAACT
Source organism: Dipodomys merriami (assembly GCF_024711535.1). Taxonomy (NCBI): domain Eukaryota; kingdom Metazoa; phylum Chordata; class Mammalia; order Rodentia; family Heteromyidae; genus Dipodomys; species Dipodomys merriami. The sequence goes on from NW_027202883.1 coordinate 16,558, forward strand.
GTTTCCACTCATTTTGGAACTTTGTCAAACAAGTCTCCTGAGTACAAAGGAAGTACAAGGGAATAGTCCAGGAAGGAAAATGTCCTTGCAAGCAGTATCATGCCCAAACAGCAGCATCATGAAAGAATTCTGCAATTATCTTAGAAGAAAACCCTGAACTGGATGAGATCACCCTTACATGTGCCTAGGCCAAGAACTGAACAAGGTTGAATGAAAATCTTCAGAAAAGGAAGCGAATCTCATTTGGGAACCTAATGGTAAGAGGGCCTGCCCACTTCCCCTGGTAAGGACACATTGCTATGGAAACCTCTTAACCCTTCAGATTCAGTAACTGACATCAGAAGATTATCCCCTTGTCTGGGGTAAAACTAACAGAGAAGCTGGGAAGGTTAAGGGAGGAGTTGATGGAGGGTTAAAAGGAGAAATTGTTTGGCTTGTATCAAAGAGTTAAAGAAGGAAGGCTAGTAACAGAAATTCAAAACACCATGTCCTGGGAGCTAGTCAAACTTTTTAGCTAAAGTTTAAACCATCAGAGATCCCAGCCTCCCTCCCTGTTGTGAAAGAAACTACCCTTTGTAAGCTCTTGTCTCAGAGAAAAGAACTAGTTTCATCCCATTACTAGCAACAGAATGCTTTTATTTTGTGAATCTAAAGTCCTGACTTTAGCTTTACATATTAAGTCAGCCCTCTCCAAACTGTGCAGCACCATGGAAGTGCTTAATATATTATATACATTATATATTATATAGAGATATAGATATAGTGTCTTCATGGGTCTGGGGTGTGATTTGGCTAAAATAAGTGCTAAAACTCCCGTGTAGCCAAGTTTGGGAATTACTGAACTTCAGCAGTGAGGCGAGGTGGCACGGGATATGTTTAAAAGAAAATGCAATATTACCTCTCTGGACCTTTTTAAAACTAAGAATGAGCTAGTTTGCAACAAGCAAAACTAAGACAATAGGCTGCTGGGTACACAAAAACAGACAGCACGTCCTGACAACACCTTCTTTGAGCTTTATCTCTTTGTTGCTTTGTATGTCCCTCCCCCACAGTATAACCCCTGCTTTCACTATATTTGATGTCAGTATAACTTGTGGAGGAGATGGGGAAAAACCAGTTGTTTAAGGATTCAGGTGGACCTGTTGCAACAATGAGAAGTACAAGTTGTCATCTCCAAAACGAGCTTTACAAGTCGGTGGGGGTGGGAGGGAAGGGGGGGAAGGAGAAGGATTGGGATTGGTGGGGGAGGGGGGAGGCTGGGAAGGGATGTGAAGGGTAAACAAAGGAGGAGGATGCAATGCTTGGTAAGAAATGTACGCATTATCCTGCCCATGTAATTGTAACCACTCAGTACAGTATGTCCACAATTAAAATTAAATTAAATTAAAAAAAAAAGAAAGATCGTACCAATGGGAGCCTTTTCTCCTCCAGGGAACAAACATCTTTCTCACCCAAAACGCCAAAACTTCAACATCGATTGTAGGAGAAAAGGAGCCACGAATGCCAGGACTCCCAACTAGGAAGAAAGGAGCCAGCAGCTCCAGAAGGAAACCAATCCTCGCAATCGCCCATCATCCATTTATATGGGGCCGGGGTAGGGGTCGGGGTGGGGGTGGCAACTGGGGTCCCCAGGGCTTTTGTCCGGAAAGCCCACACCTGCTCCTTCTCCCGTCCCAACCCCACACATTGTCTGTGGTGCCCCAACAAAGTTACTTGGGGGAACTTTGCTCAGGTTACCCACCCGGTGCCCCGACAGTCTCAGGGGGAGTGGGGTGAGGCCGCTGCTGCTAGCGAGACGCCCTGGCTCCCAGGCCGTGCCCCTGGGTCCCTGGACCACTGCCACCTCCCAGGTCGCCAACACCTTGGGCGTTTGTGGGGCCAATCCAGACCTGATCCCTGGCGGGCTGCCCTCCTCCTCCTCAGAGGTTCCCCAGGCTTGGGGCCGGCCAGGCTCCCCGCCTTGGCCCCCTGGCGAGCCCCAACTGGATCCCTTTCTGCAATTCAGCCCGCATGGCCAGTGCCGCCCAAGCAGGGTGGTCACGGGAGCCCCTGCCTCCCTGACCCGAAGGCCGACCACCTACCCACCCTATGGGTGCCATGCCCGGTCCCCCAGCGCGCGGCCACTCCGGCCAGCAGCCGGGCACGCGTGCCCTAGCCCAATATGTCTGGCACAGCACAAGCACAGAAGAGCCCTCCCTGCTAGCCCCCGACACCGGCACTCACCGCTTGCGCTCCTTGTCGCTTAGGCGCCACCTTTGACTAGCCGCCTCAGCCCGGTGCCCTCTCCTCAGACCGAGGCCGGCCGCACTCAAGAAACCTGCGCCTGGTGGGCTTGGAGAGCACCCACACGCAGGGCGTGCTTGCGTCCCCGGACCTAACGCCTGCACCTGAGCCGCGGGAGAGGCTGGGCTGCATGCACAGAGGCAGCCCTGGAGATAGAGCATGTGCAGTGTGTGCCCCTTGCCTGTAGGCCAATCCCCCTACCCTCCTTGAGCAGTGGGCGAGATCCTGCTGGAGGCAGGGAGCTGGATGGAGCTGGGCCAGCGCCAGCCTTCACTGAGAGGCACTTTTGCCCAGGTAGCACACCTGGAGTTTTCTTCCCTGGTTCCTATGTCAATGAATGTGTTATACTTTTATGGAGTACATTGAAAGGGATACAGAGTATTCTCTGCGAATAGGGGGCCCATTACATTTGGATTTTGGACTTCTTTGGGCACATTTTATCTGCCCTGTGTTCTAATAGGTTAATAGATTACGTATGCATAAACATCATGCAGTACCTAAAACCGTAAACCCTAATAAGGCAAGGAATAATAGATAATATACTTATTTCTAACTCCGCCCATTTTAGATTTCCGTCCAGTACTGTGAGGAAGGAGAAAATACATGCTTACTGGGGAGATCGTGAATACTTTACAAAGGCTGAAGTGGCACAGCATCAAAGAAAATGTCAGCCTCTGAAAGGAGCAAGTCTAACCTGATTATTAATTACAGCAAAGGGTTAAAACGGTGGCTGCAAAGACAGTTAAAGCTCATCTGGAAGTAAACTTTAACACTTATCCCAAGATTTGAGCAATAGTTCATGAATAACTTAAGAGCATTTAAAATGGTGGTCAGAGAAATCGAAAGTGCCTTAATTACAGAAAATAAAAAGACTAGACTTGAATGCGATAGTACATATTTTAGATGAGAAGCAATAGAATCTGAAATTCAAGTGTGGTTATCAGGAATGGATAACAGTACAAAGTTTCTGGAGATAATAAAGCACAAGATGACTTCTAGCTCTTTCTGGGAACTTATTGTGAGAGACACCTACCTCATTAGTTTGATTATTATCCTTGTAAATATTTATCAGTACATTAATGAAACTTACAAAATATATACCACTACCAATTTGAAAGAAATGTATAGGGAAAGATGCCTGGACTGTATTAAACGAACTCCTTTTGTAGAATGCAAATGCTCCATAATAAACTTTCTGTTAGTGTTATCATCAATGTTTCTGACCCTTAATGTGCCCATCTATAACATGGGATCATAATATTTACCTGTACAATGGTTCACTTTACGGTCAACTTTGGCTACAAATGGCACCCAGATAACGAAATATTATTAATTCTACAGGTTTCAATGAAGACGTATTTAAATAGGTAGCATTGTGAGAATATAGCACATTACCTTCCATAGTGTCAGTGGAAGGAAGGCCTAATATAAGCAAGGTAAGAAGGAACTCTGTCAGTTATAGATTACAGATCTTCCTTAGTTTTCAGGGCCCAGATGTTGGATTTGTTAAGGCTTCACAATCATAATGGATAGTGATGATGTATATTTTTAACATACACATGTATAACATATATCTGTTAAAATTATATTGGATATAATTGTATCACATAACTATATCATATATGCATGTACATATGTGTATGTATATGTGTTTGCATATTGAAAAATATAGCAGATTCAAATTAGAGTCGTTCTTACTGAGGTTCCACATCACCAAAGTAAAACCTGAATTATTTACTGAACTTCCAAAAAATATGGATAGAAATAATAGCTAAAGCTGTTTTTTTTGGTCAGCTGGGGGCTTGAACTCTGGGCCTGGGCACTGTGCCTGAGCTCTTCAGCTCAAGGCAAACGTTCCCCACTTGAGCCACAGCACCACTTCTGGTTTTCTGGTAGTTTATTGGAGATAAGAGTCTCATGGGCTTTCTTGCCTTGGCTCACTCTGAACCAAGATCCTCAGATCACAGCCTCCTGAGTAGCTAGGATTACAGGCATGAGCCACTGGTACCTGTCTAATAGCCAAACCTTAAGCCAACAAGATTTGATTATAAAGAGGTAACGTGAAAGAAGTAATTTTTATTTGTTGAATTTGTTCCTTATCCCTCCTTTTCTCTGTCTCTCTCTCTTTGCCTGTTTAGTTCATTGGATGAGCTGGATGCTGCTTAGTTCATGAGCCACTAAAAAAAGCCAATCAGATTTCTGAAATCCAAATGAAAGTTTGTTTTTTGACCTATATATATATATATATATATATATATATATATATATATATATACATATATATGTATATATATGTATATATATATATATATACCCAATATATGTAGTATATTATAATTACGTTGTGTTGTTTCTGTTTCTCTACAGATTTCTGGCTAATATACCTTGGAAGGTTATGAAAATAATATAAATTAATTATCATCTAAAAGCAATTATGATTTTTAACTTGGTAGGTTATAAAAAAATTAAAGTGAGTAAAGAATCTCATATATAATGTGGTCTGGATAAATAGCAGCTATTACTATCCATGAATGAATACCAAAAACAAAAGCTAAAGGAGTAGAAAAGGTGAATAATAGCACTTTAAAATAATTTTCTACGTTTTGTGGGTAATCATAAATATATGTAAAAAGGAGGTTTAAGAGAAGAAAAAATTTGTTTATAGCTCTGATGCACAAAATAGTTGTATATATCATATTTTAATTCCTTGCAAATAAATGTGCTAATGATCCATTAATTACAGAGAGCTGTACTTTTAAAATATAATAGAAAGCAGAGGTTTAAAATCACATCTGAAAATTATATTCCAATTTGCATAACAGTTCATTTCACTCTACTTGCTAATAGAAAGGAGAAATCTAGGGAAAACTTCCTTCTGAACTGATCTCCAATGTCACCAGGTAGTTACATGATATAGCACTTAACTAATATCAATGTTTTCATTCAGTGTCTTCTGGGGAAGCCAATAGCTATGGTGAGTGTGTAAAATTGGTTAAAACATTCTATTTAACCTACATATATTTCAATATGTTTGTTGTATACTAGGCAACATCCTCAATCCTCAGGGATTTGTCAAAAAGCTAAAAATAAGAATAGGAATATAAGCATAATTTAAGGCAGAATGTGTTATCAGGATGATAAACGACTTGGCCAGTCGTGCCACCCTCTGGTAGCTCACACTTGACCTACTTCTCCTAATCATGATTCTACTGTAATTCCCAACTTTGCATAGTTTGGTTTAGTGAAAGCCCAACCAAATGCTTGTACACACCAAAATCCTTTAAAAATATTTCTAATTGGTGAAGTATTTAATAACCTAACATTCTCAGTCCACTGGCTCTTTGGTTCTGAGTTTATATAAGATACTGAAGGACAGAGGGAGCAAGACAGAATTCATACAGATCTAAAACCTGTGCTCTTTTTTTTTTTGCTTTCTTTGTTGTACTGACTTTTTTGTTTAGAGGGGATTTTACTTAAACTATAAGAATTGAAGGATTGACTCCCAGGTCAAGCACAACACTAGGTGCATGCTCACAAGCTTGTCAGCAGGCAGGTCATTCCCAATTTGGCCTAAATGAAAATCCCCTCACCCCAGGCAGGGCATCTGATCATTTGCATTTTCAGTACTCACCAATGACAAAGCTATGATGGAATTGAGTTGTGTGTGTGTGTGCGTGTGTGTGTTTGTGCATGCGTGCATGCGTGTTGCCAGTACTGCACTGGGTAACTTCCCTGAGCGTTTTTCTTTTTGCCTAAGGTGAGCATTCTACCCACTTGAGCTTCACAGCTCCATTTTTGGCTTTTTGGTGATTCACTGGAGAACAGAGACTCATGCACTTTCTTGCCCTGGGCTGGCTTTGAACCAAAATCTTCATATCTCAGCCTCCTGTTAAGCTGGGATGACAGGCATGAGCCTCCGGTTTCCACCTGAATGTTCTTATTTCCTCCAACCTCTGGGGTATCCTTTACCTTTTGTGCATTTCAGCACACATTTTCTGTGTTTTTTAGCCTCCCTCAAATGAAAGGATGAAATGAAGTGAACTTTTCCTTTACCATGTTATCCCTGGTTACTTATGAGAAAAACCCACATCAAAAAGCTAAATCCCATCTTTGCAAATGGTTCAACCAAGGCTCAATATTCTACCACCCCCCTGTGTATGACAGACACTCCAGTATAAAACTCAGGAGCTTGGTGCTAGGTGTTTAGTCAAAGCTCCAGTTATTTTCATGTTGGAGAACTTTACATTTGAGAGGCTCAATTCCCACCAATCTGTGAGGAAATTTAGATTTATTTTCATGCCTTGAGAACGTGGTGGGAGAGTTCAACACAGAAATGAGCTCACTCCACATCATGGAAAGAAGTGTGTATAAATCAAATTTAATAAGAATTTCCAATGTGGGTTCCTATCTGTCAGCCGCAATATCACTGTGTGAGTGGCACAGGCCACTGCCTAGCGAGCTGTAGCAATGGGTGTTTGCCATGGAGCCAGGTATCTTGAAAAAGACCCACGGAGGTGTTTCTGGTTTACAGAAAACTGATTCTGCACCCATTGTGCACCCTGAGGCCTCCTGCATGCACAGAGTTCTGTAAAGTGAGGCACTGTCCGTTCTTCTCCATCCCCAGCACAGCCTCTGATTCACCTGCCACCAGGATTATGAATGTGATATTTCCTTCCTTGTCCACATTCCTGTTGTAGAAGACGATGACATTTGCAGCAGAACTTGGCAATAGTTTTCACCAAAGTCTGCCATGGAAGAAGTAATCATGGTCCGTGCACTAGAGTTCCACCATCTCATTTCATAGTCCCCTGCCCAGTGTGGAGTGAACCATTCTCCACTCCTTCTGGATGAATCCTGGGTTAAGGAACCTGGTTTCTAATCAATCCCATGAACTTTCTTGTAGTTCAATCACTTGGAGTTTGGGTGAAGAATTCCACCCGCTCCATAAAGTGCACAGAAAACCAATTCCTGAATTCTCCCCTATCCCCAAACCATCATAGAAAAGTATTTCCACGAATCTTCACATTCATTTGTTCTAGGTCTAATTGAGTGCATGTCAATATGTGAACGTTTGCTCTTCTATTGATATTTTGTCTTCTATAGCTAAGGTTTCAGAAAATGAGACCAGTTTCCCTCGAAAGTTGAACTGTTGAGTACAAATGTACTCTTTAAAAAACATACATTTTTATTATTTTTTTTCTTTTTCTTTCCACCCCCCAACAATATAACCCCTGTTTTCACTGTATTTGATTCTGGTGTCCTGTATCTTGTATATACATTTTTGTAATTTGGGAAGGGGAAGGGATATAACTAAATGCTTAAATAAGGATACATGTTGACTCATTATGACAATGAGATATACAAGACACTATACTGAAAACGAACTTTATTATCTTTAAAAAATGTATTTATCTCATTTTAAATGTATTTTTATCTTTTTAGAAAACATGATCTTTAAAAATATTTTACTATCTTTGAAAATATATTTTCATTATCTTTTTATATATTTTAAATTATCTTTTATCTTTATATTTTATTATCTTTAAATGTATCTTCAATTATTTTTCTACGTTACAATATTTTAATTTATTTTTACTATAGAGTTGAGGGGTAACCATTTCATACATCAGATAATCAGAACTATATTTCTTATCTTTTAATTTTTAAATATATTGTGTTATTTATAAGTGGTTTGATAGAGGAGTGGCCATTCAATAAAGCAATTTGTGAATATAATACAACTGGATCCACATGAAAAATACATGCTCTTTTTTTTGGACTGCCCTGGGTCTTGAATTCAGGGCCTGGGCACTGTCCCTGAACTTCTTCAGCTCAAGACTAGCACACTATCACTTGAGCCACGGTGCCACTTCTGTTTTTTTCTGTGTCTGTAGTATACTGAGGAATCAAACCTTGGGCTTCATGTATGCAAGGAAAGCACCCTACCACTGACCCACATTCCCTCCCTGAAAACATATGCTTTTAATTTTTTTCCAATTATTCCAAAGCACAACAATACCTGACTTCCTAGATTCAGCATGTTGCACAGATTTTATTTTCCAATTCAATCCATATAAATTGCTTTTGGATGTCTATAAAATTCTTGTATTCATAAACCGCTTTTGTAGAATAGCAACTGTTTGGTACAACCACTGAATGTTCATAAAATATTATTTTTTAAAAAATTCAGGTATTCCCCAGAGGAATTGGGATTACAGATCGGCCAGACTCTCATCTGTCTGTCCTGTTCAGACAATGTTAGAGTAAATTATTAAAACAAGTATTAGACTGTGATTATAAATTAATTAAGTAATTAGTTAATTAATTAACCCAAGATCGAGTTTGAGTGCTGGGAACTGCTTCTAACCACTAAAGCCATTCCCACCCCACACCCCAATGAAGTGACATTGATCAGGAAAGATCTTTTGTATTGGTCAACTGCGTGGATAAATCCCAACTCTTGTGTGCCACCAACCACTGACAGATCATTTTTTAATGCAATAATAAAAATAAAATACACTGAAGACTTTTTTAATGTGTAATTTCTGAATTTCCTAGGAAGAAGCAAGCACCTACAGAGTGGACATGAATAACCTACATCACTACTGTCCTGACTTGTGGATGATTCTAGATTTCAAAGCCATGTTTTGAAAGATCTGAAGAATCTCCCCCACTGAGTGCATGGCCCGTGTTTTGACTGATGTCCTCTTTGCACACCACAGTGTACTTACAGTTAGCTACGAAGACTCCATTCTCATTCTTCATGTGCATAACAGTGTATTTTTGCCACTCTTTCACTCTCTCTTTTGCCTGAAAATCAATAACACAAAGCAACCAGGAAGTCCTTGTTCCAATCAATACATTCCAGTAACTTTCTCCAATCTGGCTGAGTGGCAGAGGACTTCAACACAGGAGATGCTTTTCTAAAAACTCATGTTCCCATTCTTGTCATTATTATTCTGTTAATACTATAATAATAATAATAATAATTATTATTATTATGTGCATGTCTTGGAGCTTGAACTCAGGGCCTCAGCACTGTCCCTGAGTTTCATTTTGCTCAAGGATGGTGCTCTACCACTTTAGCCACAGCCCCACTTCTGGTCTTTTCTGTCTATGTAGTACTGAGGAATTGAACCCAGGGAATCATGCATGCTAGACGAGCACTCTACCACTGAGCCTCCTTCCCAGTCTATTATTACTATTTTTGTACAGGTCCTGGGACTTGAACTCAAAACCAGAGTGCTGTTTCTTAGGCTTTGATTTGTGCTTAAGACTCATGCTCTACCAATTTGAGCCAAAGCTGCACTTTATGTTTTGTTTTGTTTTAGGGGTTACAGGTAAGAGTCTCATAGACTGTTCCTTCCCCCGGCTGGCTTTGAACAACACGATCCTCCAGATCTCAGCTTCTTGAGTAGCTGGAATGACAGACATGAGCTACCAGGACCTGGTTGTGGGTTGAATATTTTTTATTTTATTTTATTTTATTTTATATGAGAACATACTGTACAGAGGGGTTACAATTACATGGGCAGGATAATGCATACATTTCTTACCAAGCATTGCAGCCTCCTCCTTTGTTTACGCTTCACCTCCCTTCCCAGCCTCCCCCCTCCCCTCCACCCACTCAGACCCCCCTCCCCCCCACACCGATATTGTAAAACTGGTTTTGACATGACATTTTGTACTTCTCATTGTTGCAACAGGTCCACCTGAATCCGTAAACGACTTGTTTGTCCCCATCTCCTCCACATGTTATACTGACATCAAATATAGTGAAAGCGGGGGTTACACTGTGGGGGAGGGACATACAAAGCAACAAAGAAATAATCTTATAAATGCGTTAGAAACACATGCATGAAAGAAACAAAAACATTAAAATACATATTTAAGGGTTCATTTTCCTAACATCACATTATCTGACCTTTTTCGCTTGACTCATACCTATACTAGATATTGCAAATAAGGGAAACCATGGGACCTATGTTTCTTTGGGCCTGGCTTACTTCACTTAATATAATTTTTTCCAAGCCTTTCCATTTCCTAACAAATGGGGAAATGTCATTCTTTCTGATGGAGGCATAGAATTCCATTGTGTATATATACCACATTTTCTTGATACATTCATCTACTGAGGGGCATCTGGGTTGGTTCCATATCTTAGCTATGGTAAATAATGCTGCAATAAACATAGTTGTGCTGGTAGCTTTAGTGTGGTCTTGTTTGTAAACATTTGGGTAAATGCCCAAAAGCAAGATTGCTGGGTCATAGGGGAGTTCTATGTGAAGTCTTTTGAGGAACATCCATACTGCTTTCCAAAGTGGTTGAACAAGTTTACATTCCCACCAACAATGAAATAAGGTTCCTATCTGTCCACATCCCCTCCAGCATCTGTTGTTGTTAGAGTTCTTGATTTTTGCTGTTCTAACTGGAGTGAGGTGATATCTCAATGTTGTTTTGATTTGCATTTCTTTTATGGCTAGGGATGTTGAACTTTTCTTCATGTGTCTATTAGCCATCCTTCTTTCTTCTTCAGAGAAGCTTCTCTTTAAGTCTTTCGCCCACTTATTTATTGGGCAGTTGTTTCTTTGAGGATTTGTTGTTGGGTGGTTTAATTTTTTGAGTTCCAAATATATTTTAGATATGAGACCCTTGTCCGTTGTATGGCTAGTAAAGATCTTCTCCCAAACGGTGGGTTTTCTATTGATCTTGCTAGCTATGTCATTTGCCCTGCAGAAGCTCTGCAACCTTATGCAATCCCATTTGTCAAACCTTTCTTTGATTTGTTGTGTTTCCGGGTCTCTATTGAGAAAATTTCGGCCTGAGCCAAGGAAACCTAGGGTTTCTCCTATTCCATCCTGTAATGTTTTCAGAGTGTCTGCTTTGAGTTCAAGGTCTTTGATCCATTTGGAGTTGATTCTGGTGCAGGGTGAAATATAAGGATCTAGCGTTAGTTTTCTACATGTAGTTAACCAATATTGCCAGCACCATTTACTGAAGAGGCTGTCTTTCTTCCATTCTATTGTTTTAGCTTCCTTATCGAAGATTAGATGGCTAGAGGTCTGTAGGTTCATTTCTGGGTTTTCAATTCTATTCCATTGGTCCTGAAGTCTGTTCTTATGCCAATACCAAGCTGTTTTGATTACTATGGCTTTATAGGAGAGTTTGAAATTTGGTATTGATATTCCTCCAGCAGTGTTCTTTCCGTTGAGGAGCGTTTTTGCTATTCGGGTCTTTTATTGTTCCATATGAATTTTTGGATTGCCTCTTCTATTTCCTTGAAGAATGAGGGTGGAATTTTGATAGGTATCGCGTTGAATTTGTAGATAACCTTGGGAAGTATTGCCATTTTCACGATGTTAATCTTCTAAATCCAGGAGAATGGGAGGTTTTGCCATTTTTTAAGTTCTGTGTTGATTTCCTTTTTCAAGATTTTAAAGTTTTCATCGTAGAGGTCCTTCACTTCTTTAGTTAAGTTAATTCCTAGGTATTTTATTTTTTGTGGGGCTATTACAAATGGAGTTGCTTTCCTAATTTCAGCCACACTTTTCTCATTGTTGGCATACAGAAAAGCCATTGATTTTTGGAGGTTAATTTTGTAACCTGCTACTTTGCCAAAGTTTTGAATCAGCTTGAGTAATTTGGGAGTGGAGTCTATGGGATTCTTTAAATACAAGATCATGTCATCTGCAAAGAGGGAGTGTTTTATTTGTTCTTTCCCTATTTGGATCCCCTTTATGTCTGCATCTTGTCTTATTGCTGTAGCTAGGCATTCTAATACTAGATTGAAGAGAAGTGGAGAGAGTGGGCATCCTTGTCTTGTTCCTGAGTTAAGAGGAAATGGCTTTAGATTTTCACCATTGAGTATAATGCTGGCTGTAGGTTTGTCATATACAGCCTTTATTGTATTGAGGAATGTTCCATGGATTCCTAATTTTTCCAAAACCTTCATCATAAAGGGGTGTAGGATCTTGTCGAATGCTTTTTCTGCGTCTACTGAGATAACCATGTGGTTCTTGTTCTTGCTCCTGTTGATGTGATGAATAATATTAATTGATTTGCATATATTGACCCAGCTTTGCATCCCTGAAATGAATCCTGTTTGATCATGGTGTATGATTTTTTGGATGAATTGTTGAAGTCGGTTGGCCAAAATTTTGTTAAGAAGTTTTGCATCAATGTTCATCAAAGAAATGGGTCTATAGTTCTTTTTCTATGATGAGTCCCTGTCTGGTTTTGGGATGAGGGTTATGATGGCTTCATAGAATGTGTTCGGTAGTGAGCTTTCTCTTTCAATTTCATTGAAGAGTTGGAGGAGAATTGGTGTGCGCTCTGCTTTGTAGGCCTTGTAAAATTCCGCTGTAAAACCATTTGGTCCTGGACTTTTCTTAGCTGGGAGGTCTCTTATTCCTGTTTCTATTTCAATGCTTGATATGGGCCTGTTAAGATAGTTTAACTCATCTTGGTTTATTTTTGGCATGTCAATATTTGCTAGGAAGAGGTCTATTTCTGTGAAGTTGTCAAACTTATTAGCATAAAGTTTTGAGAAGTCTTCCCTTACAATGTTCTGAATCTTGGTTGTTTCCGTGGTGATGTTTCCATTCTCATCTCTGAGTTTATTAATTTGGGTGTGTTCTCTTCTTTTTCTTATAAGATTTGCTAAGGGTCTGTCAATTTTGTTAAGTTTTTCAAAGAACCAACTCTTTGTTTTGTTGATTCTTTCTATAGTTTTTTTGGATTCTAATTCATTTAATTCTGATTTAATTTTGATTATTTATTTCCGTCTACTGGATTGGGGTTTATCTTGCTGCTCTTTTTCAAGGAGGTTTAGATGGGTCATTAACTTGTTAGTTTCAGATCTCTCCAATTTGTTGATGTAGGAGCTCAGAGCTATAAACTTGCCTCTGAGTACTGCCTTTGCTGTGTCCTAGAGGAGCTGGTAATTTGTGTGTTCATTTTTGTTGAATAGCATGAACATTTGAATTTCCTTTCTAACCTCTTCCATGACCCACTCATGATTCAGCAGTGTGTTGTTCAGCCTCCATGTGATACTGGACTTTCTTTAGTGGCTTTTGGTGTTGAGTTCTAATTTTATTCCCTTGTGGTCAGAGAGAATGCAAGGTATAACTTCAATGTTTCTGAATTTAGACAAGTTTGCTTTGTGGCCTAAAATGTGGTCTATTTTAGAAAACGTTCCATGTGCTGATGAGAAGAACGTGTATTTTGATGCTGCTGGGTGAAATGTGCAGTAAATGTCTGTTAAGTCTAGTTGATCTATGCAGCTGTTTAGATCTGCGGTTTCTCTGTTGAGTTTTGCCGAGTTGATCTATCTAGTGGGGAGAGTGGTGTGTTAAAATTCCCAACAATTAATGTCTTTGGATCTATATGGGATTTGAGGGAAAGTAGTGTTTCTTTGATAAATTTGGGTGCTCCCTTGTTTGGCGAATAGATATTTAGAATTGTAATATCCTCCTGAAGGAGAGATCCTTTAATTAGTATGTAGCGACCTTCTTTATCTCTTCTCACGAATTTTAATTTGAAGTCTATTTTATCTGATATTAGGATTGCAACTCCCGCCTGTTTATGGGGGCCGTTTGCTTGGTAGATTTTGTTCCAGCCTTTAACATTGAAAATGTGTTTGTTTTTACGGGCAAGATGTGACTCCTGCAGGCAGCAGATAGAAGGGTCTTGTTTTTTAATCCAAGTAGACAGTCTATGTCGCTTAATTGGAGAGTTCAGTCCGTTAACGTTAAGAGATAGGACTGAGAGGTATTTGGGAGTTCCTGCCATGTTATCCACCTTCTTGGGGGCTGCGAAAACTGGGTTCTTCCTATGGTTCTTGGATTCTCAGTTTGGGTGCAGTTTCTTGGCCTTTATTGTGGTCTTGTTGGTTTTCTATGTGTAGGACATCTTTAAGAATCTTTTGTATGGCTGGTTTGGTGGAGATGTATTGTTTCAATTTTTCTTTGCTATGGAAGGTTTTTATTTGGCCTTCAGTTATGAAGGAGAGTTTAGCTGGGTACAGTATTCTTGGTTGATAGTTGTTTGTTATTAGGGCATGGCATACATAATTCCAGGCTCTTCTTGCTTTGATTGTCTCTGCTGAGAAATCTGAGGTGATTCTAATTGATTTCCCTTTATAATTGGTTAACCGTTTCTCCTTGACAGCTTTAAGGATCTTTTCCTTGGTCTGAGTTGATCCTGTGTGGATTATAATGTGACGGTGGGATGTCCTATTCTGGTCTGGTCTATTTGGGGTTCTAAAGGCATCTGGTTTCTGAATAGGCCTATCTTTTTGCATGTTTGGGAAGTTCTCTGCTAGGATCCTGTTAAACAAATTTCCTAGACCATTAACTTCTGTTTCTAGGTGCTCCTCTACACCCATTATCCTTAAGTTAGGCCTTCTGATGGTGTCTTCCAGGTGTTGAATAGATCTATCATATTTCTTGGACTTGTCTTGGATGGTTGTATGTTCTTTCTCTATAATATCTAGGCTGTCTTCAATCCCTGAGATTCGATCTTCTGCATGGTCTAACCTGCTGTCAATACTCTCTACTTTGTTTTTTATCTCTTTTCCTTCTAATTGGTCAGCTTTGATGGCTTCAAGTTCTTTGTTGAAGCTCTGTTTTAGGTCTTGTATGAATCTCTTTACTTCCTTAATTTGGTGTTCAGTGTTTGTCCTCAAATCACTTAATTGATTGGATATGGTTTCTTTGGACTCCCATTCCTTCTGTTGGGTTCCATTCAGCTTTCCCTTTGTGGTCTCCCTGACTTCCTTCAGCTCTTTGTTAATGGATTCTCTGGATGCCTTTAGTGATCTTTGTGTGTTCTCTACCTGGTTTCTCAATTCCTGTATTACTCTTTGATTAGCTTCCTCGCGTTCGTGGGATTCCTGCAGTTCTCTTTGAGTGTTCCCAGTCTGCTCACGCCATTCCTCCCTTTCTCTTTGAGTATTCTCAAGTTGTTCACACAAATCCACTATTAGTTTTTGAGTAGCTTCATCACGCTTATGATATTCCTGTATAAACTTCCGGGATGCCTCCTCTCTCTCCCTATCACGCTCATACAGAGTCCTTTGTACATTGTCAAACTTCTCATTTATCATTTTTGCTAGTAGTGTTTGTAGAGCTATTTGGGAACTCTCCTCTGGATTACTCATTATCTGTTCTGTCCCCTGATTATCAGGATTGGGAATTGAGGTACCCGAATTTGCCATCTTTCTTGTGTTTTTCTGGCTTACTCTGCCCAATTGAGATGAAGATAGCACCAGTTTTGTGCTGGAACACTATCTTAAGGCAACCATCAACCAAAGTTTGCATTTGTACAGTCAATAGTCTACAGACACTTCAACAGATACATCTATTCAACATCAAACAACTATATGTTAAAGGACTTCGAACTGCAGAAAATAATTTGGAAAACCAGAAATTATTAAGATTAGGGAGAGATGTGGGTAAAAAATAGGAATAGATTGGTGTGGGGAGGCACAGGGAGAGTTAACTATGTCCTAGTCACAATTCAGGAAATGGGTTGTGTAGGATGAAAGTAGAGAGAAAGAGAAAAAGAAGAGAGGGAAAGGGGAATGAAAAGAGACCAGAAAAAAATAGAAACATAAAGATTAATGTTATTATAGAGATTAAAATACCGTCTATTTAGAGAGGAATGTGAATATGTTGAGAGAAAGGGAGGGACATAGAGGAGATGTGAAAAACTTTAAGGATGGGAAAGGGAGAAGAAAAGATCAGAAGTTCAGTAGAGCTAGACAAAAAACAAAAAGATAATTAAGAAAGAAAGAAAAAGAGGAAGAAGACAAAAAAAGAAAGGAAATCGGTCATTCACATATTCCTAAAATAAAAATTATAAGAGGAGAAAAAAAAGTTACTGGAAAACAATTATTTTTTCAGAAGAGGCAAAAATTAAAGATTAATTATAGTTTTAGAAGAGAAAAAAATTTTTTATACATATATAAGGTAACACAAAACAAAAAACAAACAAAAAAGAAAAGAAGAAGAAGAAAAAAAATCTTTTGATTTTTTTTTGGGGGGGAGGGTTTGGAAGAATCCTGTATCGCCCTTTTGTCTGTAACCAGTCTCTTGTTGGAGTCTCTGGTCAGCTTGAGGTCCTGTGGCTTGATTGGTTTCTTAAGTCTGTTTGTTGGAAGAGGCAGAAAATGCTCTGCTTTACCCCTCCCAGGTTAGTTTTCTGGGAGGGTGATCTGCTTTGAGAATCACAAAAGAGGGGGATGCGGTGATGAGGCTAGGTTCTGGGTAGAGTTGAGGCCTTTCAACAAACAGTAACTTTTCCCTGGGGCTATTTTGTGATAAATTTCACAGCGTCCAGCCTGGAGCCATTCTCAGCGTTTCTGTTTTTCAATTGATTGTGGTGGCTGCTAGAGGGAGGGGCAGCCTCTGGATCTGGTTACCCAGTGAGTCAAGCCACTCCAATGGCTGGCCCCAGAGCTGGGTGACTTTTCCCTCATGGAGCTGAGTCTGGCAGGTCACTTCGCCGTTAAGTTCTTGTGACCTGCTAAATGACTCGTTTTATTCCAAGGCCTGAGCTGGAGCTAGCAGCTCCTCCGAGCTTTGTCGGTATCCAAGATGGAGATCACCGGTGCTGGGGGGGGAGGGGTGGCCTTTCCTCCTCTGCTCCCTGAGAAGGAGTGAGGACATCGGGCTTGTACTCACACCGAGTCTTGGATCCTGGGTCGTCTTTGGTCTGCAAACTGCAGGATGAAGATGTCCGCTCCTTGTCGGTTCTTGTTGGTGTTGAGTAGAATCCGCTCGTCCACTGCGTCTGGCTCCTTCGTCCCAGACTCTCTGTTTCTCAGGTATGACCCCACGGCGGTGGTCGCCGCCGTGACCCTGCCGCCAGCGGCAGCTCCTGGCAGGCGCTCAGATGTGTCTCCTTGGCTTCCCCTCTCTTAACTAACTCTCTGTCCTGTGATGGCACACTTGGTGTGATTCTTTGGCTTAGGACTGTTCACTGGAACTCTAAAACTGCTTTCTATGCGAGGGCTTGTTCAGATTCCAGCTTCTCCTCCGCCATCTTCCCGGAACCGCCCGTGGCTTGAATATTTTTATGTTCATGTCGAGACAAGAGGATTCATCCAGAGGGCTTTCCTTGGAAGCTGTTTGTCAATCTAACTAAGTCAAATTCATTTGCCACACACATGAAGCTAGCGAAGGATCAAACTAGATGCTGGCATTAAAAACACCATAGGCACACAGTTTCCCGGTGGATGGAGGGTCTGTGGTCATGGTCCACTCCATGATGAGCTATGTATTCAGTGGAGGAATGATCACAGGAGGGCTTGTGTAGAATTTCTGGTTCTGTGATCTCAACATAGCCAGTAATCATCAATCGATGAATGGAAACCATTCATCATATTCTTTTATAAACATTTAGATGGGTGCTTCCAGTCCAGGTCTCCATGGCTGTGAGAAGCCCATGGTTCTGTGTTATCTTGAGGGTCAGAGGTAGGGGAGGGAGTTTTTCTTACATGATATAAAAGGTATTAGGACTTGACCATCTTCATAGCTATGAGATGTCACATGAGGAGTCTCAGGGTCCTCCTTTCTGGATCTTCACCAGTTTGTCTGTGAGAAGGACCAGGGTGTGCCACTCCTCATCCACCTAAAGGACTATTGCACGCCTCAGCAACTTTCTCATCTTTTGCGTGAAAACTATTGCATCTTCAGACTTAGTAGGAAGGAAATGCAGTGCTGATATGACCCATGATGCAGTTAGTTGCCTTTAGCTTTTGCGCTGAAGAGGAAACAATCAGGACCTGACAGGGAGTTCAAAGGTGCAAGGGTATTTTCCTGTTTAACAAGGCATGCAAATCTACATTTTATTAAAAATAAACACACATGCACACACCCGACTCTGTCTCTCTCTCTCTGTTTTGTCTGTCTGTCTGTCTGTCTGTCTGTCTCTCTGTCTGTCTGTCTGTCTGTCTGTCTGTCTGTCTGTCTCTCTCTCTCTCTCTCTCGCTCGCTCTCTCTCTCTCTCACACACACACACACACACATACACAAACACACACACACATACACCCACAAGTCATGCAAGAGGAACATGCCAGCAAAACTTGTTCATGGTACCTCAGCCTGCTGCACCTTGGGACCAACATAGACCATGCAGAATAGCAGGACAATAAACAGAGCCTTCATCCGGCATGTGCCGCTGCTGCTGCTTCTCCCTGTACTGCAGATGCTCGGAGCAAGGACAGCTGTGGTGAGTAGGATCCAAGTGGATCCTTCCTTTTATTTTATGTCTAGGTGGCCTGGTGCGTAATGCAGCCACTGTTGCAAGTCTGAAGTCCTTTTGTCATCTGAGTGTCTTCAGACATCTTGGGTTGTGGGTGATGGGTGGTGTCTGATATCTGGTACATTTGACAAGGGGATTAGTTATGCAGGGGAAATTAGGTGGATCTGAGTGACCTTCCTACTGGCATTGCAAGCACAAAGGTGGAATTCTGGGCCAAAGCCTGCAGTAGCTCTGTCCCTTCCATCTCCAGTCACTGCAGGAGGAGATGGGTGCCAAATCCATATTTCCAGAATTCCACCTCAGTGGGGGCTATGACAAATCACAGATTTCAGGACTTCTGTCAGATGCAGTTCTGTTTAAGAAATTATTATTAAAAAATACACAAAATCACTTCTTACCTGATATATAAACTATATTTACTAGATAAATATATATACATGTATGCATATTTAGAAAATCTAACATATATATACACGTGCACACACACACACACACACACACATATATATATAAATATATATATATACATATATATATATATATATTATTGTTGATTCAAATGCTCATTCTCCCAGGCAATCCATTGTGCATCTGCAGGTCATTTCACAGGAGAAATGACACCAGAATTCCAAATAGAAAACAAAACAAAATACATGAAAGAAAACAATGTGTTGTTGGTAGTTTTGTTTTGGGGAGGGGTTAGAGGTATTCGTGTTTTTGTTTTATTTTGTATGGTTTGTTTTGTTTTCTATTTGGAATCCTGGTGTCATTACCCCTGTGAAATGACAGAGAGTGGATTGCCAGAGAGAATGAGGATGTCAATGAATATATACATATGCATATGAATATATATGCATATACATATATGAATATATAAATAGATATTCATATATATAATTGATTTACTAGATATACATATGTGTATACATATATGTATATCTAGTTAATATGAAGTATATTTATATTAGATAGATAGATAGATAGATAGATTGATAGATGGATAGATAAATAGACAGACAAACAGACAGAGAGATCTTTAGGTGTAGCCACAGGCCACCATTTTCTTTAATTTAATTTAATTTTTTTTGTGAACATACTATACAGAGGGGTTACATTACATGGGCAGGATAATGCGTACATTTCTTATCAAGCATTGCAGCCTCCTCCTTTGTTTACCCTTCACATCCCTTCTCAGCCTCCCCCCCACCCACCCAATCCACCCCCGCCCCCAGCACCAACGTTGTAAAGGTCTTTTTGAACATGACAACTTGTACTTCTCATTGCTGCAACAGGTCCAACTGTATCCTTAAACGACTTGTTTTTCCCCATCTCCCCCACAAGTTATACTGACATCAAATATAGTGAAAACAGGGTTTATACTGCGGGAAGGGACATACAAAGGAACAAAGAGATAATCTTATAAATGCGTTAGAAACAAATGCATTAAAGAAAAAACATTATAATACATATCTAAGGGTTCATTTTCTTAACATCACATAATCGGACTTTTTCCGCTTGACTCATACATATACTAGATATTGCAAATAAGGGAAACCATGGGACCTATGTTTCTTTGGGCCTGGCTTACTTCACTTAATATAATTTTTTCCAAAAATTTCCATTTCCTAACAAATGGGAAAATGTAATTAAGTAGGCTAAAGACTTAAAGAGAAACTTCTCTGAAGAAGAAAGAAGGATGGCCTATAGACGCATGAAGAAATGCTCAACATCCCTAGCCATAAAAGAAATGCAAATCAAAACAACATTGAGTTAATACCTCAATCCAGTTAGAATGGCAAAAATCAAGAACTCTAACAACAACAGATGCTGAAGGGGATGTGGACAGAAGGGAACCTTACTTCATTGTTGGTGGGAATGTAAACTTGTTCAACCACTTTGGAAAGCAGTATGGAGGTTCCTCAAAAGACTTCACATATAGCTCCCCTATGACCCAGCAATCCCACTTTTGGGCATTTACCCAAATGTTAACAAACAAGACCACACTAAAGCTGCCAGGACAACTATGTTTATTTCAGGCCACCATTTTTGATTACAGAATAAGAGACCACACAGACACCTACATACCCTTCCTATATAAAGAAATTCTCAGATATGGAAACAAGAGAACTCTCTTCTTTTTTCTTTTATTTTTAAAGATTTATGTTTTTATTTTTGAGTGATTCTGCGTCCTTTTCCTCATTTATTGTGTATCCACGTGGATATCCTTGGGTTGGTAGCGGGAGAGCACAGAACTTAAGGGAAAAAGGGTGACTAAGTGCAGTAGTGGAGCTCAAGAGCACACCTATAGCTGAAGTCTGCAACTCTCTGGTGGAGACAGGAGGGAGGGACAGGGAGAGAGTGAGGGAAGAGAAAACACTGTGCCAAAGGAAATGCATGCTTTTATTTTATTTTAATTTTTATTTATTTTTTATTGTGGAAATACTGTACAGAGGGTTTAAAATTACATGGGTAAGATAATGAGTATATTTCTTCTCAAGCATTGTAGCCTCCTCCTTTGTTTCCCTTTCCCATCCCTTCCCATCCTACCCACGACCCCCCACCCAATCCTCCCCACCCCTCCCACCAAAGTTGTAAAATTCATTTTCGACATAACGACTTGTACATCTCATTGAAACGGGTCCACCTGTATCCTTATTTAAACGACTTGTTTTTCCCCTTCCCCTCCAAAAATTATACCGACATCAAATACAGTGAAAGTAGGGGTTATACTATGGGGGAGGGACATATATAGCAAAAAAGAAATAATCTTATATATGCGTTAGAAACAATCGCATGAAAGAAAAAAAATTTGAATACATATCTTAGGGTTCATTTCCCTAACATCACCTTATCTGACCTTTCCTGCTTAACAAAGAGATATACTAGATATTGCAAATAAGGGAAACCATGGGACCTATGTTTCTTTGGGATTGGCTTGCTTCAATTAATATAATTTTTTCCAAGCTTTTGCATTTCCTAACAAAGGAGACAATGTCATTCTTTCTGATGGAGGCATAGAATTCCATTGTGTATATATACCACATTTTCTTGATCCATTCATCTACTGAGGGGCATCTGGGTTGGTTCCATATCTTAGGTATAGTAAATAATGCAGCAATAAACATAGTTGTGCTGGTACCTTTAGTGTGGCCTTGTTTATAAACATTTGGGTAAATGCCCAAAAGTGGGATTGCTGGGTCATAGGGGAGCTCTATGTGAAGTCTTTTCAGGAACCTCCATACTGCTTTACAATATGGTTGAACAAGTTTACACTCCTGCCAACAATGCAGTAAGGTTCCCTTCTGTCAACATCCCCTGTAGCATCTGTTGTTATTAGAGTTCTTGATTTTTGCCATTCTAACTGGGGTGAGGTGGTATCTAAATGTTGTTTTGATTTGCATTTCTTTAATGACTAGGGATGTTGAACTTTTCTTCATGTGTCTATTGGCCATCCTTCTTTCTCCTTCAGAGAAGTTTCTCTTTAAGTCTTTAGCCCACTTATTTATTGGGCAGTTGTTTCTTTGAGGATTTGTTTTTAGGGGATTTAATTTTTTGATTTCCAAGTATATTTTAGATATGAGACCCCTGTCCATTGTATGGCTAGTGAAGATCATCTCCAAATCCGTGGGCTTTCTATTGATCTTGCTAGCTATGTTCTTTGCCATGCAGAAGCTCTGCAACTTCATGCAATCCCATTTGTCCAACCTTTCTTTGATTCGTTGTGTTTCTGGGTCTCTATTAAGAAAATTTCGGCCTGTGCCAAGGAGACCCAGGGTTTCTCCTATTCCATCCTTTAATGTTTTCAGAGTGTCTGCTTTGACCCCGAGGTCTTTGAACCATTTGGAGTTGATTCTGGTGCAGGGTGAAATATAAGGATCTAGCTTTGTTTTTCTACAATTTGTTAACCAATTTTGGCAGCACCATTTACTGAAGAGGCTGTCTTTCTTCCACTCTATTTGTTTAGCTCCCTTATCGAAGATTAGTTGGCTATAGGTCTGTAGGTTCATTTCTGGGTTTTCAATTCTATTCCATTGGTCCTGAGGTCTGTTCTTGTGCCAGTACCAAGCTCTTGTGATTTCTATTGCTTTATATTAGAGTTTGAAATTTGGTATTGATATTCCACCATCAGTGTTCTTTCTGTTGAGGAGCGTTTTTGCTATTTGGGGTCTTTTATTGTTCCATCTGAATTTTTGGATTGCCTCTTCTATTTCCTTAAAGAATGAGGTTGGAATTTTGATAGGTATCATATTGAATTTTTAGATAGCCTTGGGATGTATTGCCATTTTCATGATGTTGATCTTTCCAATACAGGAGCATGGGATTTTTTTTTTTTTTTGCCATTTTCTAAGTTCTGTTTTGATATCCTTTTTCAAGTTTTTCAAGTTTTCATCATAGAGGTCCTTCACTTCTTTGGTTAAGTTAGGAAATGTATTCTTACCTGACTCAGGTCATGGGAATTGCTCTGGGCATCACCTCCATAATTACAATGGAATAAATTAATGTAAACAAGAGATATAGCTAGCCCTACTTTGTTAGGAAAGATCAAGGAGACAAAAGGAAAGAAGAAGGCAGATACCTCCTATAGATGGGGTTAGGAGTTAATCATTGCTGGAGAGAAGCATCAGCCTGGAGGCACAGGCGGATCAGGGTTTAAATACAGTAGGGTATGAGACATGGGGATTTGTAATTTTGAATCAGAAGCGTCTGTATAAGCAGGTGAAATGAAGATACTGGATCTACCTGGCACTATCTTGCCTTCTTGTTGGATGAAGTTAGAGGCCACCTCCAGGTGATGGCTCTGCTTGAATCCCCAGAGGAAAGGAAATCTCACCCCCAGATGATGTGCATGCCTGAGTTCCTAGAAGAAGGAAGTCCCACCCCCATGTGATGTGTGTGCCTGAGTTCCTAGAGGAACTTGGACAATAGTTTCATCCCAGTCCTGTGTCTTGAACTTGAATCTTGAGCTTCCTGTGACCCTTATCTTGACCCTATTTAGGCCCCAACAATTACACGCACCATTTTTCACCATGCTTCATGTTTCCTGCGTCTCCTCAGATCACCATGGCATCTCACTTGGGCTTTTCACTGGAGTTGGACATTGCTTTTCTGTTCTTCATTATCCTCATGGCTCAGTTTCCTGATGGTACAAAGTGCATTCAAGGCTGCAAGTTTTCTGAGGACATGTATCTGCCTGCAGTTACTGACTAATAATGAACACTCTAATAAAGACTCCTAATCTGACCTCTCAAAATATGTCCAATCTGGATCTTACAAATGAATTTCAATATAACACAGATGAGGCTGGAGGGCAGAGGGCATCTGGCTGAGAACAACTCAAGAATGGAGATACGGATAAGATTCTGATGAGATTCTCTGGGTGGAGATAGCTGGGCAGAGACCCTGGGCGGCAGCATGGCCAATGGGCCAAGAGAGCTGTGAGACCTATGCAGATGCCCCTCAGCCATAATTGTTGAAAGAATGAAAGAAGGAATATAATAGATAATAGATGTATAGATATATCTATTAGATAGATAGATAATATAATAATAATAGAATTCTTACTCAAAGTGGTCATGGATTTCCTTGGACCATCTTTGGTCACAGAGGAAGCCATGAGTTGTCAACCTCTCAGATGGGACTGGAAGGACAGATCTGAAATTATCCAGGAGACATCTGTGAGCAGGAGGGATGGATGGGCAGAATTCATACACAGATCTCCCCCCACCCTCGCCCCGTGCAAGACATGAAGTTGAGGATCGTGGGCAAATGGACCAACTAAGGTTCCTGAGACTGATTCCTTCCAGAAAATTCTTTCTTTTCCTAAGCACTCCTGAAAAATAAAATTATGCTCCTGGAGGATAAGACTGAGACTGAGACAAAAAAATATTACCATGAGTTGAACAATGATAAAACAAAATCATTTCCATCCCTGAGGAATCCAGTATTTGACATTTCCTATTCGGGGCTTGGGGTTTACTCATTTGTAGAGATTCTGTGTCCTCACCTTTAGATGTCAAAAACCTTTCTTTGGGGATTAGTCGTTATGATGTCATAGTATTTTGAATTTTCCAGAGTTATGTACTGTGGATTTCCTTTCCCCAGTCAATTGAGAGGAAAAGGGATATGTGGAGTGGATTCCTATTTTCCTGCATTTACCACTTCAAACCACAGCCCTATTTTTCCACACAGTAGGAGTTGACACCAAGACTGGCTGGAGATTTCACTCTATTCTACCCTTTGACTAGCTGACTGTTCTCAAGTTGCTAAAGAATATAATTATGAGACGAGGTATTGGTGGCTCCAGGTTATTATCAGGAGGAGGGGATCTCATGATCTCATTTTGAATTAAACTACCCCCACCCCAGCCAAATCATCATCTCTCCACTCCTCATCCAACAAATAAACATACGATGAAAGTGAAGGTCAGGAAGTAGAGCTTCCAATAGGATTGGAAAACCTGAACATGAGTGTTGGGGTTTGTCATTTTCTGTGAGGCTGAAAACATTTATTTCATGTTTAAGTGCTTCGTGTTTGGGGACTATATATTAACCTATGTGATTGTTTCTTCATTGATCACTCCCTTTATCTGTAATGATCTTGTCTGTTCTAATTGGTTTTAATCAGAACTCTGTTTTATCAGATGACAGGGTGGATACTCCTGCCTTCTCAGAGGATGAATTTTCCTGGAAGATTCATTTCCATCCCTTTGCTCAGACTTGTGTTGATCTGTGACTATGATTTGAGTGTATTATAGAAAACACATGAGTGGATCTTGGTTTTTTTTTGCTCCAATCTGGTCCGCTAATCTTTTACAGGACCAGACTTGGCCCCATTGACTTGTTTCTGTGAATCAATCCAGCAGTCCAATTATCTATATCTCTATTCCATCCCCACGTCCCAATTATTTTTTTGACCAGTCGTGGGACTTGAACTTAGGCCTGGACTGCATCACTGAGTCTCTTTGTGCTCCAGGCGGGTGCTCCATCCCTTGAGACAGAACACCACTTCTGGCTTTTTCTGAGTAGTTGATGGATTCCTCCTGGAAAGGAAGAGGAGTTGCCCTTCTGTGACTTAGATCTGAAAACTCCACTCTATTACTTCCCATCATATCACTGTGAAGCTCTTCAGTCAGAAAATCATGTGCAAAGGTCATCAGTGCATGCTGTTCTTCCTGTTGTGTCAAAAGCACACATCCACTCTGCCAGTGCCTCTGCTTCTGCCCATATAATCCATATATGGACTACAGACTCTGCTACCTGGGGTTGACTGTGAACTTCATCCCATGGTTAGAAATTTAATGTCACCAGGTGCATTTCCCTTCAACTGTAATTTGAGGAATGTGGTAAGTTCATAGGAATGTCTAATAAAGAATATCCTGTGAGACATTTATAGAAATCACTGTTTCTCTAAAGGACATAGAAAGACATTGAGTTCATGGTTTCCTTTAATTTAGGACATGTCCTGGGACATGGACTCAGGGCTGGGATACTGTGTCTTAGATATTATTTTTCTCCCTGCTAACACCCTACTACTTGAGCCACATATGTACCTGTGTCCTTTGGGTGGTCAGCTGGAGGAAAGAGTCCAGAACTTTCACATGGCCTGGGCTGGTTTGGAACGTTCCATCTGATTCTGATGCTATCTGCCCCCAGGACTTCACTTCTTCCACCTGATAGCTAAATCAACCTCAGTTGCAAGGAAGCTTTGCCATTTCACCTTCAGCCAGAATGGAGACTTGGTTTCCCTTCCATCCATTTCACTAAGTGCCAAGTTGAAGAAAATAAATACTTGTGTACATGGAATTGATAATCAGTTCACTGCTCCCAGTGAACACAAGTGTACTCAGCTCACCATGTTCTTGCTGCTCATCTGCTTAGAGAGCTGGAATTCCCTCCAGACCACCTGTCCCAAGCAGGACTTTTTTTTTGGCATGGGGTGTGGAGGGGGGAGAGTTAACACCTCTGGATGGTGAGCACTGATTGGTTCATCCAGGAGATTGACCCACAGGAGACTCTCATAAAAACCAAGGAGCCACCATCCTCCAAAACCATGAAGCTGAAGACAGAAAGCCCCACAGCATGAGAGTCCTGCTGCTGGCTCTTCTGCTCGCATGGACTCACATGCCCAACAGAAATCTTAGAAGTCTTCCAGGTAACCTGAATATGGTGATGTGTCTCTGTGGGGAAATTGGTTTTCTGACAGTCAGTGTGTCTATCTCACATTGCGTCTGTGCATCGATCACAATTTATTAATAAGTTGCGCTGATTGTCCATAGTCATCCAAATCATCTTCCATTTTGAATTCTTCCTTTGCCATTCTGCAGTAAATATAAAAGATTATTAAGAACATGTGGACAGGGGCTGGGAAGGTGGCTCAGTGGTAGAGTGCTTGCTTTGCATGCATGAGGCCCTGGGTTTGATTTCTCTGCACCGTATAAACAGATAAAGCTGGAAGTGATGCTATGTCTCAAGTGGTAGGGCGCTAGCTTGAACTGAAGAGCTGAGGTACAGCACGTGGCCCAGAGTTCAAGCCCCATGAGTGACAAAAGAAAAAGAAAAAGAACATGTGGACAGCATGATCTGTGATTTTTG
The DNA here is from genome assembly GCF_024711535.1 of Dipodomys merriami. NCBI lineage: Eukaryota > Metazoa > Chordata > Mammalia > Rodentia > Heteromyidae > Dipodomys > Dipodomys merriami. Next base: position 43,701 of record NW_027202883.1, read on the forward strand.
CAGTGTTATTTCATATAGGCTTAGGTATTGAATTTTTATAATTTTGTGCATGTGTTACTTTCACTCACGGGTCTCCTTGTGATCATGCCAAAGAGGCCTAGAATCTCTCCCTGAAAATCCTCATCCTGTCTAGCTCTCTCTCTCTCTTCCAATTTATTAATGCCATGCAGCAAGAATCAGAGACTCTGAATACTTCCAGTAAATTCTCTTTTGAAAGAAGCAAAGTCTGGTAGCTCAGAGTCTGGAGAGAGAACTCTCCAGGTCATTGCAAGCAGGTTACTTGAACACCTGAGTGTTTTGGGAGCAAAACTGAAGATTCATGCTTTAACATGCCTGATGGGGTGTTTCTTATTCAGCCAGAATATTGGTACACATAGACCCTCACAGCTGATAATGAAGAGCAAATCCTGGAGGGTGTACAACTGAGATACTTAATGCTCTATGTCTGCACTAGTAGAGAACTTGATGTCATATGCACAATTGCTTATATCAAGGAAGCTGGGCTTCCCCCACAAAATATACACTCATACCCTCCCTGGTCCCCGTAACTGATCCATCCCCCCAGCAAATTTACATTTTAAATTTAATAAAATAGTTAATAAATATGAAATTGACTCATTTGCTATTGACCATTCTCTTTAAATTCTAACATTTAAACAATCACAAACAAGGCCACACTAAAGCTAACAGTACATCCATTTTCATGGCAGCATTGTTTACCATAGCTAAGATATGGAAACAACCCAGATGCTTCTCAGTAGATGAGTAGACCAAGAAAATGTGATATATATATATATATATATATATATATATATATATGTGCGTGCACGGGCGTGCACACACGCACGCACGCACGCACACATACACAATGGAATTCAATGGTTCCATCAGAAAGAATGACACATGCCCTTTTGTAAAAAAAAAAAATGGAAAGACTTGGGAAAAAATCACATTAAGTGAAGTAAGCCATACCCAAAGAATAGGTCCCATGGTTTCCCTCATTTGTTAGTCCTATAGTTAAATAGCTATGAATAAGATTGAAATGAACTCCAAGGTATGAGAACAAGAGGGTTTTGTTGTTTTAAATGTACTGTATGAAGTTATTTCTTTTTTCTTTTACTTTTTTTCCTTCGGTTTATTCCTCAATCTCTCTCTCTCTCTATTTCTCTCTCTCTCTCTCTCTCTCTCTCTCTCTCTCTCTCTCTCTCTCTCTCTCTCTCTCTCTCTCTCTCTCTCTCTCTCTCTCTCTCTCTCTCTCTCTCTCTCTCTCATTGTGTGTGTTCTGGAACTGGGGCTTGAACTCAGGGCTTAAAAGTCTACCTTGCCACCTTTCTCCCAAAGCTGGCAATTGACCCATACCTCTGATTTTTGCTGGATAAATAAATGGTGATAAGAGCCTCACAAACTTTTCTGCCCTGGCTTTCCTTCCATTGTGATTTTTAGATCTCCGTCCCCTGAATAGCTAGGAACACAGTCATGAGCCACCAATGGCCCAGTTCTACTTTCCATTAATTGGCAGTTAGTTATGATATACATAGTTCAGATTCATACTTAATTTTTTTTAATTGTTACTATAAAGATACGGGTTACAGTTTCATAAGTCGGGTAAAGAGTACATTTCTTTTTGGTCAATGTCACCCCTCCCTCTTTCTGTTCGGCTTATTTATAGTGAGTCTATTGTAACCTTCATTCTTAAAGACTAGTTTATCTTTACTGCTGAGCCCTAATTTTTCGGAATTCACTCTTAGCCCTCAGGTGTTCAATGAAGTCTGTTCACTTTGGTTGCCTAGAAACCTGATGTTTCAGCATAGCTTGAGCTTTGGGGATTGTGTCACTTACTACTCAGGTAGTTCCTCTTCCAGCTTTGTGGAATTACCTAGTGCTTGAACAGGGTATTATTCAGATAAAGTCACATGGGCACATCTGTAGATTCTTGGAACATTTTACTTACATAGCTGCATCTTCTGAAGTTTTCTGACTTTCATGTGGTAGCTGCTTCAGCCTTCCCTGACTCCAGACATTATCCCTGACTTATTTTGCCTGTGAGAGTTCTGTTGGCTTTAGGTTCTCCTCTGTGTGTTGTGGTTTGGAACTTTTCTCTAGGCAGAAAGCACAACTGTAGGGTTCACTTTGTTTTTCTTTTCTCCTGGACCAAAGTCTTGTTCTGTCTTTTCTCCAGTCTGAAAATAGTTCTTTCTTCTATTTTGTCTGGTTTTCCAGTTGCTGTGTAGGAAGGCAAGTGTAATACAAGCTTATTTACTTTACTGGAAAGCAAAAGTTCTCTCCATAATACAGTATTTGATATAATATAGTTAAATTACTTGATGTACTTGTTGATCTAGCAAGAGATGTCTAAAGGCAAAACAGAACAATTATTTTTGAAACATATTCATTTTTGTAATGTATATTGATTCCCTTACTAAGAATCAGGATAGTCTTCTAGGACAAAGTTGAGCTACAATTTGTATACTGTTTCTTTTGCAATATGACACTGTATTGAGAAATAATATTTATGTTTATACTATAGAATCATAGTTATATTTATACTACATAATCACAGTATATTGTAATACACAAATAAAGAATAGTTCCTGGGCTGGGAAGGTGTCTCAGTGGTAGAGCGCTTGCCTTGCATGCATGAGGGCCTGGGTTCAATTCCTCAGCACCACATAAGCAAAAAGAAAAAAGCCAGAAGTGGTGCTGTGGCTCAAGTGTTAGAGCGCTAGCCTTGGGCTGAAGATCTGAGGGACAGTGCCCAGGCCCAGTGTTCAGGCCCCACGACCGGACCCCCCCGCAAAAAAAGAATAGTTTCTGTATGTATGAGGCTTACCTGAGGGTGTTCCTTCATGCCAGTTTGTAGCCACACCTTTGTGTCTGTTCTCAGCCCTTGCCAGCAATTGATCTGTTTCTGACTATAGTTTCCTCTTGTTTAGAAGGTCATGTCACTGAAACTTTTTACTCTACTCTTGTGTAGATCCATACTTTTTATTTTGCTAGTTCTGTGGCTTGAACTCAGGACCTGGCACCATCCATGACCCTTTTTGTACTCAAGGCTAGAGCTCTTCCACTTAAGCCACTGTACCACTTCCAGCTTTTTCTGAGTAGTTTATTCGAGACAGGAGTCTCATGGACTTTTCTGCCTGGTCTGGCTTTCGAACTGCAAATCTCCAATGTCAGCCTTTTGATTAACTATGATTACAGGCTTAAGCCACAAGTGCCCAGCTAGATCTATCTATCTATCTATCTATCTATCTATCTATCTATCTATCTATCTATCTATCTATCTATCTATCTATCTAGTAATGGGGCTTGTACTCTGGACCTCGACACTGTCCCTCAGCTCTTCAGCTTAAGGCGAGTGCTCTACCACTTGATCCACAGCACCACTTCCAGTTTTCTGGTCGATTATTGGAGATAAGAGTCTCATGGAGTTTCCTGCCTGGGCTGGCTTTGAATCTAGATCATCAGATCTCAGTCTCCTGAGCAGCTTGGATTACAAGCGTGAGCCACCAGCACCTGACTAGATCAATACTTTTATATTTGAAATGAAATGAAAATTTAAGACTGCTTATCTTATTAGCCTTCATCCTAAAGTATTTTGTGTTTGTAGGCAAAAATGGCTCAATTTTTAAAAAATAAATCACATAATAATAAAGCAAAAATGTCAATGAACCTTTCTTTTGTGCTTATACATCTCCCTTTTGTAGGAGAAACCACTGCCAAAGCGAATGAAAACTCCTTACCAGTATCTGTGCCATTTGATATCCTCTCCACCTTCTCCCCTGCTGTTGAGAGCACAGTGAGTAAGAAGTGCAAACTGCCTTACTCCCTTTCATTCCTGTCATGGGTTTCCATCTCTTTCCATTCTTTTCCTGCAAAGTCATGGGACTGCATATTCAAGGGTGCTAGATATTTGAGCATAAATCACTTCTGAGTAGTACAGTAAAAGCTATATATAAACTTCCCCTAAAAATATAGGAATATACATTGGAGAGTTACAGAAAGACCATGCACATAACATTTTATGGACCAGAAATTCTGAAGGTTTTTTTGGCCTTAGAAAATATCTGCTTTACAAAAATATTTTTTCTGATAATTTTTCTTTTTATTTTTTTTGGTCATGGGGCTTAAACTCTGGGCCTGGGTGCTGTCCCTGAGCTCTTCAGTCCAGGCGAGTGCTCTACCACTTGAGCTATAGCACACTTCTGGTTTTCTGGTGGTTTATTGGAGATAAGAGGCTCACGGGCTTTTGTGCCTGGGCTGGCAATGACCTGTGATTCTCAGATCTCAGCCTCCTGAATAGCTAGGATTACAAGTGTGAGCCATGGATACCAGGCTCTCATAATTTCATTTTTAAACAGAAGGGAAGAATGATCATTTAAAATGAGAGATACTTACACAACTGTACATGATTAGAAACATTTTAAGAGAGCACAGAACCTAAGTATCTTTCGTACATAAAGGTAGGTAGCTTGTGTGTGTGTGTGTGTGTGTGTGTGTGTGTGTGTGTGTGTGTGTGTGTGTGTGTGTGTGTGTATGTGTGTGTCCCAGTCTTGGGGCTTGAAACCAAGTCCTGGGTGCTGTATCTGGGCTTACTTCCTCAAGGCTACTCTCTACCGCATAAGCAGAAAAAAACCAGAAATGGCACTGTGGCTCAAGTGGTAGAGTGCTAGCTAGTCTTGAACTGAAGAGTTCAGAGACAGTGCCCAGGCCCAGAATTCAGGCCCCATGATGGACAAAAAAATACAAAAAATAAATTAAAAGGCCATACGAAAAGATGAAGTCACAAAACAAACCCTGAAAATAAAAGCAACTTGAAACCTGTGACTGAGGCACAGGAAGTACTGCTAAGAAGGATACATTGTTGCAAATATGGCCAAGTAAGATTCAACCATGGAGGTGAAGGGGGAATCAGGAGGTAAAGCCAGGTACAGGATGCTTTTCTCTTCCTTTTGTGAATTTACCACATTTGTATGCACAATTCTTTCCTTTTATTCAGGATTCCCTGCACTAGGATCACTGGGTCACAGGGCATCTCTCCATTCTCTTTCACTTAACTTGGTGGTGAAAATAGGAGCAACTCATGGTCAAAATCCACTTCTGGTAGGAGTTACCAGTAGTCACTACCATCGATGAGGTAAAAGAAAACATCAACATTTCCTATTAGGTCCTCATCAATTGCTTTGTAATCAAAAGTGATGAAGGGTAGGGGCTAGGGGAGTCAGCTCAAGTACAAGATCCCCTGCAGAGGAAGAGGGATCTAGTTAGTAGCTAGAGGCTCTCAGTTTGAACTCTAGTACTTCTGTTTAAAAACCTTTAACTAGGGGCTAGGAATGGGGCTTAGTGTTAGAGTGCTTGCCTAGCAGGCATGAAGCCTTGTGTTCAGTTTTTCAGTACCACCTAAAAAGAAAAAGCCAGAATTGGGGCTGTGGCTCAAGTGGTAGAGTGCTAGCCGTGAGTTAGAGATGCTCAGGGACAGTGTCCAGGGCCTGAGTTCAAGCCCCAAGATTGTTTTCTCTCTGTCTCGCACTCTATGTAGACAGATAGCCAGATAGATAGATAGATAGATAGATAGATAGATAGATAGATAGATAGATAGATAGATAGATAGATAGATAGATAGATAGAGAGATAGATAGAGAGAGAGAGAGAGAGAGAGAGATAAAATTTCTACAGATAATCTGTTACAGATATAGATAGATCTGTTATCTTTAGCAGATAGATAATCTATAGAGTTTATCTATCTATATCTATATCAATTGGTATCTAGTTGTCATTTATATTCATGATTTCAGGACATCAAAGATTTACTCAACATAACCTCATTACTGCTTGTATTTCAATCTTGGGGTGTGTGTGTGTGTGTGTGTGTGTGTACCTACACATGCATGCTGGGGCTTGAAGTTATAGATCTGTGCTCTTGTGTGGCTTTCTGTTTTGTTTTTGTTTTCTTTCTCTCCTTTTCTCTTTCTTTCTTTAGGTGCTAGTTCTAGGCTTGATATCATGGCCTAGTTCCAGTCCCTGAGACTTTTACCCAAGGTAAAGCCACAGCTCTACTTTGGCTTTTATTCTTTGGTGTTGTGGTTAATAGGCAAGAAGAGTCTCATAGATTTCCCTGCCCAAGGTGGCTTTGAATTGTGATCCTCAGATCTCAGGCTTCTGACTATCTAGAATAGCAGGAATGAGCCACCAACGAATACCTAGCTTTGTTTGGCTTTCTGGGTTTCCATAGTACTCTGTCACTTGAAGCAAACCTCCAGCTCGGCATTTTGCTGCTTACTGGAGATAAGACCTCATTCATTTCTCTGTGTAGTCTAGCTTTTAGCATTGTAAATTTGCTGCACTTGTTGTGCGTTGACATCCTTGATTTCTTACGTGGAATTGTTCATAATCTCATTGAAGAAGTCTTGTGTGTGATGAATTGTGTGATTTTGGAGGTTCTCTATCTTTGATGGTTTAATTACAATGTGTTAAGTGATCACAGTTTGTTCTACTTGAAGTCTATTGGGCTGCTAAATGCTTGAATATATAGGCTCATGCTAGAAATCAAAATTGGAAAAGTTTTGATCATTACTCCTTCCTTTTTGTGTCGTGGGCCTTGAACTCAGAGCCTAGCTCTGTGCATGAGTCTCTCTGTGCTCCCCCCCACCACTTGTCAGAGTTGATCATTTCCATTTTGCTCTGTTCACATGTGTTCTGCTTGCCAAAATTTGCTGCTGAACACCTCTAGTCATTTATTTATTTCAGTTATTTCTTACAAGTTTTCACTTTTGTGAATTCCTGGTTTTACTGAAGATCAAAGGTTGGGCCTACATATAACCAGGAAATGATACCTGGAATTTGTGTGAGTGGCTCAGACCCCTTTAATTCTATTCTTACTGCCTTATCCTCTTTCCTGCAATCCACACCAGTGGCCAGTTGGGGCTTTCTTACAACTAGTTGACCAAAGCACAGCATTGGATCTAGTTTACTCCCAGTTCTGCAGGCTTTCTCTGAAAGATGGCCTCTGAAATCTTAGATTTAGAACTCTCTTGGCTTTCCATGCTTTCTCCTCTCTCTGTACCACACACACACACACAGACACACACACACAGACACAGACACACACACACACACACACACACACACACACACACACACACACACACACACACACACACACACACACACCAGACATTTAAGCCATGATTTCTTAAGTAGAACTATCTTTTGATACTTTAAATAGTCCAAAATACTTGATGTGGCACAAAGTAAATAGTTCATATTTTCTTTTTGTTGCCAGTCCTAGTGCTCCATCTCTTTCTTGGGTGCTATCCCTGAGCTTTTGTGCTCTACCACTTGAGCCACAGTTCTACTTCCAGAATTTAATGCTTATGAAGGCCCAGGTTTGATTCCTCAGTACCACATAAACAGAAAAAGCTGGAAGTGGTGCTGTGGTTCAAGTGGTAGGGTGCTAACCTTGAGCAAAAAATGCTCAGGGACATTGCCCAGGCCCAGAGTTCAAGCCCCAGGACTGGAAAGAAAAAAAGGAGGTAAAAATCTCACAGACTTTCCTGCCCAGGCTGGATTTGTACCATAAACCTCCTATGTAGCTAGGATTTCAGGTATGAGTCTTAGGTGCCCAGTTTAGGCATCCTACTTCAATAAAGCTTCCTCAGCCATTACTTGTGCAGAGCTCCTATCCCTTGTTTTTCAAGAACTTATTAAAGGCTTTGCCACATTCTTTAGATTTGTTGTCATTACATTTCTATTATTATTACTTCCCCCCATCACTGCCTCACTCTCTCTACCTTTCTCTCTCTCTCTGCCCTCTTCTTTTTTTCTTTCTCTCTCTTTCTCTCTCTCTCTCTCCTTCCTGGTGGGTTTTGAACTCAGGGTCAGGATGGGGTATCATTGGCTTAGTTCTTTTTTTTCTCAAATATGATGGCCTATCATTTGAACAACAACTTCAATTCTGGCTTTTTGATAGTTAACCAGAGATAAGAGTCTCATGGATTTTCCTATCTAGGCTGGCTTTGAACCACACTCCTCAGATCTCAGCTTCCTGTGTCACTAGGATTAGAGGTATGAGCCATTAGTACCCAGTTTCAAATAATATCATTTTTAGTTTTTTTTTCCTGAAGTCATTCATAGCTAAGAAACAATGATGCTAATTTTCATTAAGGAATTAAGCCTCTTCAAAGCCCCTTAAATTCCAAATGTTTTTGAGTTTTCATGCTTTCTCTGAAACCTATGGACTCGGCAAAGTATATATGTGTAAATTCACATTACCCCATCTGCCTAGCCCAGCTTGGCTACTGCCAACTTGCTTATTCTCCCTAACATTTGGGAACGGTGCTTTCTGTGGAGCTAAGATGTGCAAACCAAAGGATTCAAGCATACTCGGTAAGGATAAATCAGCCTTCATGAGGCCTCCTGTCCATGGAAGACCCATGCTGCAGGGAAGAGTTTGTTCCCAAGAAGAAGGGATGCAGATTGGAAAGAATGACCTGGTGTGCTGTAATTTGCACTGTGAATTTTATTGCTCTTTTGAAAACCACAACCACACAGATAATTGTTCATGAGGCCACTGCATTCACAGCCCATCTCCACTGATATTTTTTGCCAGTTGTGGGGCTTGAACTCAGCCTGGGAACTGCCACTAAGCTTTTTTGCTCAAAGGTAGAATTCTGCAACTTAAACCCATCACTACTTCTGGCTTTTTCTGTTTATGTCACACTTCATGCATGCTAGGAAAGCACTCTACCACTAAGCCACATTCCCAGCCTTCACTGATCTTTTTATGCATTCCATTTTTCACATGTTAAGTAGAAACCTTGTATATCACCAGGAGCAGAGAGGGACTTATAGCCTGTAACAGACCAATGCAATCAAAATAGTTACCTAGAGGGTGAAATGTGTTTCAAACTTAAATTTTAAAAACCCTAATTTAATTAGAGTTGGGAAAAGGATTTCCTAAAAAGATGACCTCTAAAACAACAGGCCTTGCTTCAGGGCTTATTAATGTTCAATGTCCTATGGTGTAGGGTGGGGCCATGGTTTTAAGTCACAGATTTTGCCCCAAAGGATTTCATAGATCCATAGAATAAAAGAAATTCTCAGAGAATGATGAGAGACTGAATCATTAAATGCCAGTGGTTTAGTACTAAGTGTTATAAATAAAATAAAGAAGGAATTACTCAGAAAAATGAATCTATGCACAGAAAATGGGCAAAGCAGTCTTAACTGGGTAATGAGATGAGAACTTGGGGGTGTGCCCTGCTTGGGATGTGAGATGATTGGGAGAGACAAAGGTATGCAGTCTTGACTAGAACATGTATTGAAACATGTATTCTAAAATCTAACAAACCTGGTCCAACAGTGATGCCTAAGCCACCTTAGAGTGGCTTCATCAGTACATCCAAACCATGCCCAGCCACAACCATCCACTTTAGCATTGGTTCATCAACTTATGCATTTGTGGTTCCTTTGCTATGGACCAGGGATGGAGCGTGCAGACCCAGGGCAAAGTCAGCAGATCCTAGATGGCTGCTTCTGAACATACCCTGTGGTTTGTTGATAACTGGCTTACACTTACATCCAAGACAAGCTCCTTGGCTGTAAGCCATGGAAAGATGACTGAGGCAGGAAAGTCAGAAGGAAAACAGTAAGTCTGATCATGGAAGTCAGGAATCTTCCATGTAGGCACAGTACCTAGGCCCTGGGTTCAAGCCTCAGGAATGGCACACCTAAAAAAAAATAATACAATAGTTGTAGCTAGTTTCAGTGACTGTAGTATTTGACCACACCTAGTGATTAATGTGGAGACTAAGAACAAAGTTTGGGCAGTATGCTTGCTTCTTTTTCCTCCTTTGGTGATATTCCACACTTTCCAGGCTTTAAATGATCCATTCCCCCTGGTAATCACCAAATGCAATTTCTAACTTTAATGCTCTTTCCCAGGCTTGGGGACTTAAAGGCCTGTCTACTAGACAGCTCCAGTTAGCCAGGCTATCTCTCAATGGTGAAGCAAAATTATTTGCCTAAAACAGAATTTGAGATTCCTTTCCCTGCTTGCTAGAACATTTCTCTTCCTACCATCTTCTCATTGTAATAGTTCTACCATCTATCTTATTATTTGCTTCAGCCAAAAGCCTACATCATCTTTGGAGCAAGTTCTAATGTCTCATTTTACAAAACCATTTCCACAAGCTGGGCACTAGTGGCTCACACGTGTAACCTTAGATACTTGGAAGGCTGAAATCTTAAGGTCACAGTTCAAAGCCAACCCCTACAGCATAGTCAGTGAAACTCTTATCTCCACTTAACCACCAAAATGGCCAAGAGTCCAGCTGTCACTCACATGTTCAGCATTACTAGAGTGAAAAACTAAGTGAGATTGCTAGGCTTTGAATTCAAGCCCCAGTACCAGCAAAAAGAAAAAGAAAAACAATAAACAACAAACACTACTTCATCTACTACTTTTACTCTATTGTTGACATTCTAATCTACACTGACCTGTACTAAACAATGGCCACACAGGGCTCCTGGCTTTCACTCATCATTTATTCTCCACATTGCCACCATGGTGAACCTTGAAAAGCACATATCACATAGTGATACCTCCTGCTATTATCCACAGTGGAAAGTTCTAGAAGAAACCCACATTGATTGCCCTTGCTTATATGACCCTATGTGACCAGACTCTTCTCTGGGTCATATGCATCTGCCACCATCCCTCTTCACTCATTTCATTCCAGTGACACGCAACCTTGATGTTCCTCAAAAACACCAAGTCTCCCACCTCACAACCTTTGCTCCAAGTGTTCCCCTCTGCCCAAAATCATCTTTCCCCAACTCTTTCCTTCATGACTTGTTTGCGGAACTCACACCTTAATTCATTAGTCACCATTTCCAGGAAGCCTCTTTTATATAGTTTTTATTTTGTCGGTCGTGGGGCTTGAACTTTGGGCCTGGGCATTGTCCCTCAGCTCTTCAACTCAAGGCGAGCACTCTACCACTTGAGCTACAGCGCCACTTCCTCCAGGAAGCCTCTTTTGATCATCTTAAGGTAGCTGCACCCAAGGTTGTGGTTGAGGCAGAACTTAAATAACTCCATTTCTCCATTTTCTTTTGTTTCATAGTGTTTGCCACTGTTTGGATTGGGGGGGGTCATGGGGCACGAAATATGGGCCTGAGCACTCTCCCTCAGCTCTTCAGCTCAAGGCTAGCACTCTACCACTTGAGCCACAGTGCCACTTCCCACTTTTTCTCCTGATGTGATGCTGAGGAATCGAACCCAGGGTCTCAAGCACTCTACCACTGAGCCACCTTCCAAGCCTGTTTGGATTTTTTAACTGTTTCTTTGTCAGTTAGTATCCTCATCTAGAACATCAGCTCTATGAAAATGAAGTTTTTATACATTTTAATTCCAGGCCATTCCTAGACATTAAAACAGAGCTTGGCTCCAAGTTTTCCTTCATTAAATAGTTGATGCAGGGCTGGGAAGGTGGCTCAGTGTTAGAGCACTTGCCTTGCATGATTGAGGCCCTGGGTTTGATTCCTCAGCACCACATAAGCAAAAAGCAAAAAGCCGGAAGTGGCGCTGTGGCTCAAGTGGTAGAGTGCTAGCCTTGAGCTGAAGAGCTGAGGGATAGCGCCCAGGCAAAGAGTTCAGGCACCACGACTGGACCATAAAATCAATCAATCAATCAATAAATAAATATTTGATGCATCACTGCCAAAGATGGTGGATACCGATGGCATGAACTTTCATAAAATCGTTGAGCATGCTGGCATCAATTTACCTCTCTGTCTGAAGATGAAGTTAATATACTATCTCTTTCAGAATGTAATGGGAGTCATTATAATCAACGGAGAGGCTCAAGTCTTTACCAATCATTGTGACACAAATATTAGAATCTATGGGCAGGGAGCCATTTGAAAGTGGTAATCACAAAATAATGGAGAAAGAAATTTGTTTTATTTATGAACCTCCTGAGATCTGAGAAAGTGGGCAGAAATAAAATACTCCCATTTGCAATCTAAACATTCATAAACACAGTTCACACTAAATAAAATTGCACTAACATTTTAACTGACATCAATAGACATTTTGTTAAGTGTTTTGTTTTTTGAGCTCATTTATATATCTATGGTAAGAAGACTCCCTTCCATTTGAATATTTTAGTGGATATACTTTTCAAATGAATGTCAGTGCTACCTTCTGTGATATCACCCTGGACAGAAGCCTTTTGTTGATAACATTGGGGTATCATTATAAGCTTACACTATTATATCTGAGTAGGAAATAGCAATGCACTGTGAAATTATAAAGGCAAACTTTCATGTGCATCATACTGCTTTTTTTCCTCCTCTCTCCTCTGTTATGAATCCCTATGTAGGACACCCGGCTGGTTCCACTTTGGCTCCTAAGGATTTGACAGGACCCGCAAAAATAAGGGAATGGTTGGGGAAGCAGGGGGAAGATATTGAAGGGATGACACAGATCAAGATGCACTGTAGACATGAATTGCTTGGTTTTTGGTTTTGATTTTTTTGTTTTGTTTTGTTTTGGTCATGGGCCTTGAACTCTGGGCCTGGGTGCTGTCCCTCAGCTCCTCAGCTCAAGGCTAGTGCCCTCCCACTTAAGCCAAAGCACCACTCCTGGCTTTTTTCTGCTTATATGGTGCTGAGGAATTGAACCCAGGGCCTCATGTGAGTGAGGCAAGCAGTCTTCCAATGAGCCACCTTCCCAGCCCCGAATTGCTTGTTCTGAATTCCAAACATTCACTACATAATCTAAAGATTAAGAAAACTGAGGTCAGGGGTGGTGAGAATTGTGAAATGGGAGACATGGTTCAAAAGGCACTGCACCCAGGAACTGCTCTGCTGCATGGCCGCATCTCTGTACAACTACCTAACTAAAACACACATAGACACAGACACAGACACACAGACACACAGACACACAGACACACACAGACACACGCACACACACACACACACACACACACACACTCTCTCTAATAGTGAAAACGAGAATGAAAAACTTAAACCTGGGAAAAAGGGGTACAGTCACTTCGGGCTCCTGATCAGAGTAGAGGTTGATTTTAAGGGGTGCCCCTAAATTTCTGAACTGGGTGATTGTCCACCTTGAAAGAATGAACTTGTGTCTCTGGGGGTTTGGGTTTTTAATGCAGGACATGCAGTACACAGAAAGGATCCCCCAGTTAACTAGGAACCACCTTCTCTTCCGCTGCCCTGTTCACCTGCTGCCAGCACCAATAAGCTGGGGAAGAAGAGGACCAGCTAGCCTGGAGGGGCCCAGGGCACTGACCTGGAAGCTAAGACTGTGTTTGTGAGCTGGAGCCAGTGGCTCACCCCTGTAATTGAAGCTACTCAGGAGGCTGAGATCTGAGGATCTCAGTTCAAAACTAGCCGGGGCAGGAAAGTCCATGACATTAATCTTAAGCTAACCACCAGAAAACTGGAGTGGTGCTGTGGCTTACAGTGGTAGAACATGAGACTTGAGCAGAAGAGCTCCAGGACAGTGCCTAGGCCTTGACTTCAAGCCCCAGGACTGACTAGAATAAAAATCATCTTTGATGTTTGTGGAACTCAAATTCAAGGTCCCAGTTGATTGAGTGTGTCTGGTTTTACAGGGCTCCAGCAGGTAGAAGAATTACTATATTGTTCTTTTTTTGACAGTCCTAGGGTTTGAACCCAGGGCTTGGGCACTGTCTCTGAGCTTGTCTCTGCTCAAGATTAGCATTCTATTACTTAAGACACAGCGCCACATCCTGCTTTTGCTGTTTACTGAGGAACCAAACCCAGGTCTTCATGTATGCCAGGCAAACACGCTACCACTAAGCCACATTGTGATTCCTGAAGAATAATTAGTATAATAATAAGTATATTTATAATATTTTTATACTTACATCATTATATTTCATTTACTATTGTAGCATGTATATTTTATCTATTATATATAACATTTATATTTATTTGTATATTTACTAGATATTATATAATATATAATGTATGTATGTTATAGAATATAATATGTAACATATTAATACATTTTATAAAAATGTTTTATATCATTGCACTTATAGCATTAATATAGTAATTATATTTATAATTCTAATATTTTGTAATAATAATTATTATGCTGGAAGAAAAACTGGGGGGTCTCCAGAGGACAAGAGGGCCCTGAGAATTGAGAGGGGACCCACTGGGCTCCTGTGCTTCCTTCCCATGAGTGACCATCACTGCTTGTGTTGGTGTTTGTGTGTGTGTATATGTTCTTATGTTTTTGTCAGTGTCAGTACTGGGGCTTGAACTCAAGGCCCTGCATAATGTGGCTGAGCTTTTGCTCAAGGCTGGTGCTCTACTATTTGAGCCATAGCCCCACTTCTAGCTGTTTCCAGTGGGTATTTGGAGATTAGATCTCATGGATTTTCCTGCCAGGGCTAGTTTCAAACTACCATCCTCAGAACACACCCACCAGAGTCAGTAGGATTACAGGTGTGAGCCACCATTGCCTGGCCTGTGTGTTTTGTGCTGGTACTTGGGCTTGAACTTAGAGCCAGGGCTTTGAATTTGTTGAGCTTGTTTTCTCAAAACCAACACTTTGCCCCTTGAGCCATATCTCCACTTCAAGTTAAGTGTCTCAGACATTCTTGTCCAGAATAGCTTTGTACCAGGATTCTCAGACCTCAACCTCATGAGTATCTAGGAATAGAGGTATGAGCCACTGGCACCCACTTTGTATATTTCTTAAATTAAATCCTGTACTCTCTCACTCCCAACCTTCAAGAGCTTCTGTTTCAGAATAAAATCCAAAGTCTCTACCATAGTCTAAGGGAACTTATCTTGGCTAGTGGTTCTCAAATACATCTAGAGGGCTTCTTTGAAGCAGGCAACACTGGACCCTAGCCCCTGACTAAACAGGTCTGGGCTGGACCTGCTAAAGTTCCTGGATGAGATCACTGCTTCTGGGTGGAGACCACACTTGTAACTCATTGCTCTGCACAAGCTGCCCACTGCCTGTCCTACAGCAAGCATATCCTCTACTCCACACACTGATTGTGATGTAGCCACACTGGTTTACTGACTCTAAGACAGGCCAGACACCCTCAACTTTGAGCTCATGACCCTACCTGATTCTGGGGCCTGGGTGAGTTGCCTTGATCTCCTAAGTCACTTTACCACATGACGCTTTTCTGAAATCATACCTCACTGTAAATTGCCAACACTCCTCCCTAGCACATCTCTCAATCTATTTTTCCATCATATATTCAAACATATTTATACATTCTCCACCCTCCCCCACCCCCACACACTAAAGCATAGAACTTCAAAACAAAGTTTTTCTTTTCTACTTGCTACAGTGTCTAGAACCTAATAAACTCAATAGATAAAAAAGAGTGAGATGGGTACTAGTGTCACACCTGGAATGTTAGCTATTCAGGAAATTGAGATCTAGAATCACTTTTTCCATTTATTTCCCATTTTGATTAAAAATTAACCATTAAAGAACTTTTAAAAAGAATCAAAACTTCCTTATTTTCTGCAGGTTTCCTTCACTCCCTTTCACCTAGTCTACCTCAACCTGTGTCCCCATGGGAGCTTTGGCATCTCAGAAAATGTTCAGTGCCCCAGACCCTAGTTAATTTCAGACAGAATCCAGCATTACCTTTAGTCATGTGGTGGGCAGAGCAGAAGGCATCTACCATGTGTGCTACCCAACACCTCTCATCCACACCTGTGCTACTTCCATACTCCCAGCCACACGAGCACCACTGTGTCACCATTGCTTACACTGGCCTAGGCATGGGCTTCCATGGTCATCAGGACAAATGTTCTGAGAGCTATTTTACCTGCAACAGGTGACATTTCCTGATCTGGGTAATCACTGGCACTGGAGCAAACCAGGGCCATGGCACTGCAGGATGCATCTCTCTGCAGCAAAACTTGGGGCCCTTCCTTCCCAGACACAATGGAGATCCTGGACAAGTCCCCTAGATGATTCCATGAATGTGTCTCACAGCCCTCATCTGTCAGAAATGAACAAAGAGGACAGAATTGTTCAAGTTATTTTCTTTCTTCATAGAAGGGTGCACTATCATCCTGCCCCCCAGAGCAAGGCAGCACACCAAATGGCGGGATCCACTTGGTTTTCATCCCAACCCAGGAATGATATTGTGCCTTTTCCTGTTGCTCAGGAGTCAGGATCACATCTTTGTAAACAATCTGTTACCAGGGCAATAGGTCACAGAAGGAAGACAGAAGGCATTATAACCATCAGTTCACCATCCCTAGCCAGGAGGCAGTGTATTTTGGGAGGCCATTGCTCAAAAACAAACACCCTTTTTACCTGCTAATGAAACTGCAACTCCACTGCACCCCATCTTTCTCATTATAACAAAAACTTAGAAGAAAAAGGAAAGAGTGTTTTGGACTTCTTGCCAGGACTGGCTTGAAACCACAATCCTCAGATTTCAACCTCTTGAGTAGTGCCAAGCTTTTCCATGAGACAATTCTCTCAAATTAACCACCAAGAAAGAAGCAAAAAGAAATAGACAACATTCCAGACCTTGAGCTGAAGATCATGGACAGCACAGCACACATGCCCTGATTTCAAGCCCATGACCTGCACATCATCATCATCATCATCATCATCATCATCATCATCATCATCATCATCATCGACATCATCATTATAATGTGAATTAAAAAAGTATAAGACCCTATTAAGAATATTAAAATTGAGTGAGTCAGGCATTTTTTGGTGGCTGACATGTAATCCCAGTTAGAAGCATGAAATCTCAGGATGGTGGTTAAAAGCCCACCTGGGCAGGAAATTCCATGAAGCTCTGATCTCCAACTAACCAGCAAAAAGCCAGAAGTAGAGCTGTGGCTCAAGTGGTAAAGCAACAGCCTTGAGCAAAAAAGCAAAATAAGTGACCAGGCCCAGATACATAGGGTAGGACAACTAATAATTAATTAATTAAATACAAATACATAAATAAAATCAGAATGGAAGATGAGCACAAAGCGCCAATTCCAAATCTTAAAATGAGCAGAGAATTGGTGGCTTACACCTGGAGCTCAAGCTACACAAAAGACAGAACTTGAAGATCTCGGTTCCAAGGCAAACTAGGCAGAAAAGTCCATTAGGGATTTGTGAATGTGTATGAGTCCTGGGTCTTGAAGCCAGAGCTTGAAATAGAAATATGTTTCTTAAAGGTAGCACTCTACCACTTTTTCTCTTTAGGGGATTAAATGGAGATATATCTTACGGACTTACCTGCCTGGGCTTTCAACCTCAATCCTCAGATTTCAGGTGCTGATATAGTACCCTCAGCTTCTTATCTTCTATGAGAATTTTATCTTCCATGAACTGCCAAAAAGTAAAAGAAGCGAGAAGTTGATCTGTGTGGCTCAAGCCACAGAGACTGCTTCCTTTTAGGGAAAACAAACAACAAAAACCCTCATACACAGTGGCCCTGCCCTGCTTTCAAACCCAGGAAGTTATCAGGCCCTATGTTCAAGCCCTAGGACCATCACCAACAACAACAAAAGAATGACTCAGGGACAGGGACTAGGCCCAGAATTCAAGCCCTAGGAACAGCATCAAAAATAAAAGAAAAACAAATTCAGAGACTGTGGCTAGGCTCCAGAGTTCAAGCTCTAGAACCAACACCAGGACACACACACACACACACACACACACACACACACACACGAGAAATGAACAAAATAATGAGAAGATGGCAAAAAAAGAGAAAAGTCAATGAAATATTTTTAAGTAGTAGCTCATGCCTATAATCCTAGCTACTGTAGAAGCTGAAATCTTAGGATTGTAGTTCATAGTCAGCCTGGGCATGTGTGCCAGTACTGGTGCCTGAACTTGTGCTGTTTTGCACAAGACTAGAACTATACTACTTCCAAACACTTGGTGATTAATTGGAGATGAGAGTCTCAACAACTTTCCTGCCCAGGCTGCCTTTGAACCACTATCCTCTGATTTTAGAGCCTGGGTAATGTCCCTGTCTTCCCATGAGAATCTATTTTTTTGGTTGGTCATGGGGCGTGAACTCGGCCTACACACTGTCCCTCAGCTCTTCAACTCAAGTCTAGTGCTTTACCTCTTGAGCCACAGTACCACTTCTGGTTTTTTGGTGGTTTATTGGAGATAATTGTCTCACGGACTTTCCTTCCCAGGCTGGCTTTGAACTGCAATCCTCAGATCTCAGCCTCCTGAGTAGCTTGGATTACAGGCGTAAGCCACTGGCACCCAGCTTTCTTTTTATTTTTTCTTTTTTGTGGGTGATGGGGCCCGCTCTAGCTCTGGATGCTGTCACTTAGCTCTTCAGCTCAAGGTAAGCATTTTACCACTGAGCCACCTTCCCAGCTCCCCCATGAGACACTTATCAGCTATGAATTACCAAATTTGTTTTACAAAGCCAGATGTTGAGATGCATCTCAAGGTTCAGAGCCTGTCAGCCTTGCTCAGGACAGGGGAGAGACTCCTGCACAGTGATCTTGCCCTGATTTCAGGTCTAGGAAACAGTCACCACTCCCTGTGTCCCAGCCCTAGGACCGGAACCAAAAAATAAATAACTCCCCCGTTTTCACTGTATTTGATGTTGGTATAATTTGTGAAGGGGAAGGGGAAGGGGAAAAACAAATTTTTTAAATAGGGATACAGGTGGACCTATTGCAACAATGAGATGTACAAGATATTATGTCGAAAAATGAACTTTACAGCTTTTGCCTGTGTGTGTGGGGGGGAACGGGGGGGGGGGAGGGTGGAGAACATTATATAAACAAAGCCATCAATGAAGCTGTGGCTCAAGCTGTCACAGTCTGCTAGTCTTGAGAAAAACAATACAAAAAATGCTTCATTCATAGTGGCTCTGCTCTGACTTCAAGCAGGAGAGTGGCCATGTCATGAGTTTAAGCCCTAGCACCAAAAATGAATGAATGAATGAATAAATAAATAAATAGAGCCAGAACTTTATCTGTGGCTCAAGCCATGGAGACTGCTAGTCTTGAGAAAGAAAGGGAAAAACCTCAGACACAGTGGCTCTGCCCTGATTTTATGACTAGCAAAAGTTAAGGCCCTATATTCAAGCCCTAGGACTAGCAATAAAGAAAAAACAAAACAAAACAAAAACAACAACAACAAAAACTTGGCAAAAACTCTGCAAAAAAGCCCAAGTCCTAAGTTCAAGCCAGAGGATCAGCACCTAAAATAAATGCAGAAAGAAAGACAAATGCGTAAAGAGCCAAAATTTGAACTGTGTCTTGAGGTGGGAAGCCTACTACGCTTGAGAAAAAATTAGGAACAATGACCAGCCCTTGAGTTAAAGTACTATAACAAGCTCCAAAACAACCAATAAAACTCAAAACAAAAACCTCAGAAAGAATGGCCAGGCCTAAATAATAAGCTAGATGACATGAACTTACAAAAAAGAGAAAAGGAATAAAAAATTAAGTGAAAAGGAGGGCAAAAATATTAGAGGCAATTCAAGATTTTAAAAAATATGGTTCATACCTATAATCCTACCTGCTCAGAGGGCTGAAATCTGAGCATTTGTGTTTTGAATCCAGCTTGGGCAGAAAAGTCCATGAGAATTCTTTTCATTTGTGCTATTCCTGGGCTTGAACTTGGGGAGTTTTGCTCAAGGGTAGAGCTCTACTGCTTCCTACCTATTGCTGCTTAATTGGTGAAAAACATCTCATGGATTTTCATGCCTAGGATGGCTTTGAACCTTGGCTCTCAACTTTCAAGACTCTGTATCGTCATCTTGGCTTCTTGTAGTACTCTTTTCCTTTCTGTATTTTTTGTCAGTTGTGGGGTTTGAACTCAGGACCTGTGTGCTGTCCCTGAGGCTCTTGTACTCAAGGCTTGTGCTCTACCACTTGTGCTATAGCATCACTTCTGGGTTTTGAGTGGTTAATTGGACATAAGAATCTCACAAGGGAACTGGAAAAGTGTCTCAGTGGTAAAGCGCTTGCCTTGCATGCTTGAGGCCCTGGGTTCAATTCCTCAGCACCACATAAGTAGGAAAAAAAGCCAGAAGTGATGCTGTGGCTCAAGTGGTAGAGTGCAAGCCTTGAGCTGAAGAGCTGAAGGAAAGCACACAGGCCCAGAGTTCAGGCCCAAGACCGGATCCCCCCCCCCAAAAAAAAAGAAGCTCAGGGACAGTGACCAGGCAGAAGAGTTCAAGCCCCAAGACCGGCAAAAAGAAACAAAGAAAAAAGAAAGTGAGTAATTAAGCTGTGGCTCAAGGTATGAAACCTGTTAGCCTGGAGAAAAAAGGTAAAAAACGTAAAGAAAAATTTAAAAATAAATTATTCCCAGTACCACACCTTCCAGTGCACTTTTCCCTACATCCTTAGTGTGCAGACAACCAGGCCAATGCCCCTGCTATATCCTATGTCTCAATGACAAAAATTTCGATTATTTGAAAACTGCCTTCCAAGAATTGCCACATGGGACCACATGGGGAATTATTGACCACATGCAATTATTGACCTCAAAAATATTTATTAACATGATTTCTTTGATTCTTGTGATTTTTCTATGTCCTTCTCATCATTACTTCCCTAGCACCTAGCAAATTACCTGGAATAAAAATAGAGAAACATGTCTGCTTACTGAACATCTGCATGTATATTTAGAATACTAAGCTAGTTTCAATGGGGTCATCAACACTGAAGATTTTTTACTATGAGCCTCATACTTTGGAAAAAACAAAACAAAACACATTTTATCCTCAAGAACTCTACATTTGCCAGTTGCCAGTCACTGATACTGTCATCCTAGTTACTAAAGGGAAGGAGGTGCTTGTGTTGTTCAAAAATATTGATGTTATAAAGATAAGGAAAAGCTGATAAATTATTATAGACTAAAAGAGATCAAGTATACACAACTACATATAATTCATGATCATGTATTTGTTTTTAGAGAAAAAAATTGATAAGGACAGAATTGAGCCAATTGGCAAAACTGGAATATAGACAAAAGATTAAGCAAAAATATGGCATTGTGATTAATTTACTGAAGTTGATAACTATACTGTGGCTATGTAATAATGGGACATTTTTGTCCTGAGATCAAGATTAAAATATGTAGGAATAGAGAACTACGAAATATACAATTTAATCTCAAATGTATGTCCACAAAGAGAACATACATGCAAGCATAAGTGATTAAGCAAATGAAGGAAAATATTAACCAACTGAATTTGCATAAAAATCACAGAAATAGTTTATATTCTTTTTGTAACTTTTCCTAAATTTGACTATTTTTAAACAATACTAGATTGAATAGTGAAGAGATGCACTTGAACTGCAGAAGATAAGTTCCTGAGGATTGTTCTGAGAAGGCTTAATGGAGAATGCATGCATTGGGGGATAAGAATAAAAGATCAAGTGGTACCATATGAAAATTATGGAAATCCAAACATTCAGACTACAACAATAAAGTACCAAGAGTAAGAAAATTCACAGATACAGAAAATAACTCAGGGCTACTGTGGATTGAGGGCTGAATGGTTTAATGGCCCCAAATTTTTGTTGAGGGTGATGGATATGTTTTGGATACGATAAAGGTGATGGTTCTACAATACTGGAAATGTACTGAATGTCAATGAATTGTGGTTATAATAATAAATGTTATTACTATTTCCCTATAAAGAATAAAAAATCATCCCAGTTTAGAGGCTACTGTTAGCAGGAAACTCCCTGACATTATATATTCACAGGAAACTGTACTCTTTATTTCTTACATTCAGTAGATTTTAAACATGTATTTCTTTATGTGTTTTTTTCTTCTTTTAAGGTAGAACTTTGCTAGCACAGGCCGGCCAGGAATGTGCAATTCTGCTACTTTGTTCCTTGAGGAATGTCTTTCTTCTACACAAGACATTCCATAATAAAATTTATTATCTAATAACAAAAGCAACAAGATCAAGTGTTACGTTCCTTACCCTAGGACTTAGGAGCAAACAGGACATCCTGACTTATATCAGCTCCCTCTGTCCAGAAAGCTCCTGAGCCTGGGAAAGATAGGCATAAAAGGAAAAAGCATCCCTTGTCCTGTGCATGAGCAGGCAACCGAATATATGTTGTATTAAATATTTCTCTGGATATAGAACCTCCCTACCCCTCTCTGACCTTAGATATGCATATAGCTCCCAAGTCACCAACAAAGAGCAAGGCTTTGCCCAAGGCTATTACTTCCGTATGGTAAATGGTTACTATCTCAGTTTTTAATTCACTGAAGTGTCACAAATAAATGAATCAAAATCACCAAGAAGTAATAACTTACCCTGGCAAGTTTGTCTGGTTTGCAGGAGATGTACAGCTGGGAAAACAGCTCTGTTATCCCTTCAGAAAAATCTTCATCTCCTGAAAAAAACAAAGTCTCACATGAAAAATATTCCAGCAAAACTGCTGAGGTTCACAAGAAAGGTAAGAAGGAAGAGGAGTGAAGGCAGCAGAAGTATTCATAACAATTTAATGAGCATGGAATATGAGTGCTTATACAATTTTTTTCCTTTCCTTCTGAGGGTTTTCTGATGCATTGTTATCATTATCCAGTCTTTCAGTTAATGTCCAATTAAGACAAACATTTCTGACACTTTTCTTCCACCACTGGTTAAGCTGAAGCTACAGGTGCTACGGATAATAATATTCACTCGGCCTTCTGAGCTTTCTTGGCAGACTTGGTGACCTTGCCAGCTCCAGCAGACTTCTTGTCCACAGCTTTGATGCCACACACAGCAACTATCTCCTATTACAAACAGCAAGATGATCCAGAGGAGAATAGTCAAAGAAGCTCTCCACATACACAGGCTTGCTGGAATCATATGAAGCATGACAGCATCACTACACTTCAGGAATTTAGGACTAGCTTCCAGCTTCTTACCAGATCTGCGTTCAAGCATCTCTTTCCACTCAGTAAACTTACAAGCAATTTAAGCTGAGTGCCAATCCAGGACAGAGGCATAGGAAGCACTAGTTTGGCCTGGATGGTTCAGGAAGGTCACCCAAGCTGTGAACCTAAATGCTTCCTTGGGTGGATCATTCTTGTTGTCACCACCAATGTTGTCATGGCAAACATCTTTGGCTGACATGCTTATAGAATTTTTTTGTGCACAGTATGTCAATGGATGTTCTTAATGGGCTTATAAGAGAAGTGGGTATTATCACACTTGTGTGATAAAGATAATGCAGGCTGGAAGAGGTCAAGAATTTTTACAAGATCTCCTAGCAAAGATAAGAAGTTAAACCTTGGCCTCCACTCTCAATGTTCTTTGCACCACATTACAGAAGAATGAATGGAGAGTATGAAGCAGATATTATATAAAGAAAATGGAATTCAGGGCTGGGAATGTGGCTTAGTAGTAGAGTGTTTACCTTGCATGCATGAAGCCCTGGGTTTGATTCCTCAGTACCACACAAACAGAAAGAGCTGGAGGTAGCACTGTGGCACAAGTGGTAGAGCATTAGACTTCAGCAAAAAGAGGCTCAGGGACAGAGCCCAGGCTCTGAGTTCAAGCCCCAGGACCAGAAAAAAAGAAAAAGAATAAAAGAAAATGGAATTCAAGTTGGGACAGTAAGACTCCAGGAGAATCCAGGTTATCCAAGAAAATGGGAAGAGTTTCAGGCAGAGGAAATGAGTGCCAAGATTAGGGGGATGAAAGCATAGCAGGAAGTTTAGAATAAGCAAAGGAAAAAACAACAAAATAGGATCCAGCTAAGACTGAGCCTTTATACCCTCTTAATATCTCAAAGTTTCTACCAAAGAGATGAGGAACTACTGATGATTTTTAAAACAGAGACAGGTAAGATCAAATTTAAATCCAAGAAAGATCACTTTAGTGGCTGAGTACAGAACTTATCAGCACTAATCTAGGAATAAACAAGAAAGTAAAATTGAGTCAATAATCCATGATCCAAGTAAGAGACGGTGATGTGTAAATCAGGGGGAGAAAGGATTCTTAAATGTTGGAAGGGTGCTAAGGAAAATGTTGAAATTATCATGAAGATGGGAACACAGAACACCTTAGTAGAGAAACATGCAAACATAAGGATAAGTCAAGAGCAAACTATAATCAAGACAGACAAACAAATTGTCAGGAAATATTCTTTTCCTCTTTACACACCTAAATCCTATCCATTCACCCACTTTGAAACCAGCCTAATGTTTTAGACTTTAGAATCTATATATTTATTAATCACCAGTCTATAGCTTCAAAGGGCAAATTATTACTTCTTTATACCTGCCATTGTCTCCAAAAGTCCCTGGTTGGTGGGAGGGGGGAATGTATCATGGCTCATTTGTCCCTCTCAGTTGGCATTTAAGAGAGAGAATTAAAATGACTTAGCAATCCAAGTTTAACATGGATTGTGAAGGTGATCTCATTAATACCATCCTTACTTATGTACCTCATTTAAGCAACATTTAATTATTCCAACTAAATCCTGCTGGGTGCAAGAAATTAATCTGAAAACATAATGAGATAACAAAGTATTGACAAAATGATCCAATGGCATGCAGAATTTTTTATTTATATTTATCTCACTCTGTTCTAAACATATTTAATATGTACTTAGAATATAATTAATATTTGAATATGTACATTGAATTTACAAATGTACAAATATACAATGTATTATGTTTGAGTTTATTTAAATAAACTTTTTTTGGTAAGAGTTGTGAACAAAAAGGAAATGGGTCACTGTTGTGGCTCATGTCTGTAATCCTAGCTATTTGGGAGGTGAGAATGGAGAATTATAATTTGAGGTCAGGCTTAACAGCACAGTTTGTGAGATCCCCTTCTCAGCCATAGCCTGGTACAGTAGTATCTGTTCATCCTCTTACATTAATGTGAGAGGCCAAAATTAAGAGGATCTCAGTTCCAGCCCAACCTGGGCAGAAAATTTTAGGAGATTCCATCTCAACAGAGAAGCTGAACACAGTGGCAAATGCCTGTGATCCTAACAATGACAGGAAGACTGAAATGGGTAACTCTAGTTCAGGCCTGCATCCAGGAAAAACCAGACTCTCCCTGAAAACAGTCAAGGGAAAAAAGGGCCCAAGGCATGGCTCAGTGGTACTGTGCCTGCCTATTGACTTTGAGTGAGTTGAGCTCAAACCCCAGTACCACCATAAACAAAGGTAAACAATGGTGGAAGATCACTGTCAAATGCTTTCCACTGAATGAAATATATATTAGGCAGGAGTGTGGCCCAGTATTAGGCTAGAGGTGGAACTCTGTCTTAGAGGACTTAGCTGAGGCTCTGTGTTTGGGGACTGGCACTGCGGTAAGGAGAAGTTGCATTGAAAGTATGTAGGATGGTGCTGGTGGTTCATGGCTATAATCACAGCTACTCAGGAGGCTGAGACTTGGAGAATGGACCTTTAAAGCCAGCCAGGCAGAAAATTCTGTTTAGATCTATCTCCACTTAGCAAGAAAAAGACAGACTGGTATCTTGGTTCAGAGTGGTAAGACATCAGCTCAGTTCAAACTGTGGTCCTGGCACCAAAAACAACAATAAATAAATAAATAAATAAAATAATAAAGTGTGGGCTTTGGAGGAACTTTGTAAGAAGGAAGGGCTCTCCCAAAATAGGAAGACATATTCTTAGGCAAAGGGATGGTAAGGACCAAGGATGCTGATGGAAAAAGATGACCAACACTGCCACACCACCAGGTTCCTAAATTTATCGCCCATTAGCTACTTCCATTTTTTCCATACTTCATTGAGATATCATTAAATGCCAACATCACTGCTGAATTCTCAACAAATATCACTGAGGAGGGCTGGCACAGAGTGTGAGAGGAGCTGGGAAGGAGTCTGTTTTCGGAGTCATTTCTGGTGAACATAATAGACAAAAATCCAACTGTTTAGAAAATGCCTCCAAGTCCTCTGAATGGTATTTAAAGATCAAGAGTCCCATTCGTGGGCAAAACGAGATGCTGATTACATGAACGAATGCTGTTAATTGCACAAATAAGTTTATAAATAACACAATTGTCATATTGAGGCCTAGTTAGAAAAAAATGCAACTATCTAAACACATCACAATGGCTTTATGTGTTTCCTAAGTTAAGCCATCTAAAAAGAAGATTTTTTTATCTATTATATCTTTGGAATCATGAAAATAATTAGTATCTCTTAGTTAAGACTATTATACAGTATTTATTTTTCTGTTTGTGGAGCCTGAACTCTGGGCCTGGACACTGTCCTTGGCTCTTCAGCTCAAGGCTAGCATTCTACCACTTGAGCCACAGCGCCACTTCAACTTTTTCTGCTTATGTGATGCTGAGGAACTGAACCCAGGGCCTCATGCATTCAAGGCAAGCACTTTACCACTGAACCACCTTCCCAGCCCCTGAATACAGTATTTCTTTTAGTACTTATTTTAACAACCTGTGAGGAATTAGATTGGGTTACCTTATAGATGAGAAAACAGCTCAGTATCAAGGAACTTTTCAAGGTCACCTGGCTTTAGTAAATGACAGATCTTCATTTTAACACAGTGGAAAACTCCAAAAGCCCATCATAGTTAACTGCAATCTCAATATTTCAGAACAACATTAAGAACTTACATTCAAAAAACTTTTTTCTTTTGTGCAAGTCATGGGGCATGAACTCAGGGCCTGGGTGTTGTCCCTGAGCTGTTTCAGCTCAAATCTAATACTCTATCACTTGACTACAGCTCCACTTCGGGCTTTGGGTAGTTAACTGGGGATCAGAGTCTCACAGACTTTGCTGGTGAGCTGGCTTTAAACCCAGATCCTGGATCTCAGCTTCCTGAGTGGCTAGGTTTACAGGTGTGAGCCATTAGAAAATATTTTCTAATCAGGAAGCAAGCTTTTACATAGACTAAGTAGTCATTTATTAGTAAGGTGTTATACAACTGTCTAGTTTGAACTCTTAGAACACACGGCTGAAAACAACAAACAAAAAAGAAAATGTCCCAGTCTGCAGAAAATCTGTACTCAAGGAATAAAGAAAGTCCCTCCCTGAGAAATGTTCAGTCTTTCTGTAGAAAACTTGAAGACTAGTTATTTTACAGTAGATTAGAAATAGAAAAAACCAAATGAGATTAAGAGGATATTAGTGACAAGCACACTGACAGTTCAAAGAAGTAAAAGAGAAACCCATCTTTAAATGCACTGACATTTGGAAAATTTTAATTTTGCAGCCCTCATACTAGTCTCAGGACCTCTTAATACTTTTAAATTTTTGAGAGCCCCCAAAGAGCTAATTAAAAATGTAAGTAGACAGGCTTGGAAGGTGGCTCAGTGGTAGAGTGCTTGCTTTGCATGCATGAGGTCCTGGGTTGGATTCCTCAGCACCACATAAGTAGAAAAAGCCAGAAGTGGCACTGTGGCTTAAGTGGTAGAGTGCTAGCCTTGAGCTGAAGAGCTGAGGGACAGTGCGCAGGCCCAGAGTTTAGGCCCCACAACTGATAAAAACAATGTAAGTAGAGGTAGGAACTGGTGGCTCTCACCAGTAATCCTAGCTACAGATTCGGGAGACTGAGAGCCATAGATTGCTATTAAAAGCTAGCTGGCTTCCAATATATAACCCCTCTTTTCACTGTATTGGATGTTGGTATAATTTGTGGAGGGGAAAGGAAAAACAAAGTGTTGAAATAGGGATACAGGTGGACCCACTGCAACAATATGTACAAGACGTTATGAAAACAGTTTACAACTTTAGCAGGGGAAGGGAGGGGAAGGGGAAACAAAGGAGGAAGCAACAATGCTTGATAAGAAATGTACTCATTACCCTACTCATGTAATTGTAACCCTTCTGTACAGTATTTTCACAATAAAAAAACACAAATTAGAGGGAAAAAAAAGCTACTGGAGCAGGAAAGTCAGTGAGACTCTTATTTCCAATAAACTACTCAGAAAAAAAAACAAAAAACAAAACAAAACAAAAAACAAAGTACACCTGTGACTCAAGTGGTAGAGTGCAGCTCAGGATCAATGCCTAGGTGCTGAATTCAAGCCCAGGACTGCCACAAAAATAAATTAAATAAAAAATAGGGGATACACACACACACACACACACACACACACACATACACACACACTAAAGAAACAGACAGATACAGACAGATATGTTAAAAAGTAGAACACATCCAATGAGCAATGCATCAGGTATTGAGTTCAAGTCCTAGTTTCACATCCCAAACAAAAGAAAAATTAGAACTGAAGTGCTTATGGTAGTTTTGCAAACTTAAGAAAAAAAAAACAGTACTTGTTTATATACATTTATTGAAAATAACTGTAATTTCCACAAAAGGTGAAATTTCAGCAGAATAATACAATTGTTTTACATCTTTAATGAATCTCTTTATCCTTTAGCCTAATGAAAGACACATGTATTCTCATCTGCTTTTACACTCTGTCTGCTGGGGTATGTTGTTTTAAGTATATGAAGGAAATCTACCTCACAAAGTCACTTAGTTAGAAAAGGAAGAAGTTTTAGTAGCCTTCTCAGATTATCAGTAAAGGAAATGCTTACATATTCCTTAATACTATACTAAAACTCAAGTAGTGTCATCTCTTAAAATTTAGTTGTAATGATATACATAGCAATGAGCCTGAAGCTATACCATAAGATTTTCTGATTGGATGTATTGAATTAAAATCCATTAGTCTTTTTTTTCTTTTGCCTGTGCATCATTTGCTAACATCACACATTAAATAATGGGAAAATACTCACTCCGAGTCACACAAATCTTTCAAATGCTGACCAACTGTCTTGAAATGAATGAATATAGCTGTTATTTTCAACACAGATTTCATCAGCATAGTCTGTAAACAGCACTGGGAAGCTACAAAGCTCAACAGATCAATAAATCCACTCTACAAATTGAAAGTTAGTTTGAATGTATATCATGACTCATACATAGTTGCTTTTCTTGTTGTAAAGGCTCATTTCATTCACTTTTAAGAAATGTTCACCAAATAGTATTCTAGTCTCTGGGCTGGGAAGGTGGCTCAGTGGTAGAGTGCTTGCTTTGCATGCATGAGGCCCTGGGTTCGATTCCTCAGAACCACATAAGCAAAAAGAAAAAACCGGAAGTGGCTCTGTGACTCAATTGGTAGGGCGCTAACCTTGAGCTGAAGAGCTGAGGGACAGCGCCCAGGTCCACAGTTCAGGCCCCCCGACCAGATCCCCCTCCCCCAAATAAAGAATTCTAGTCTCTGTGACCACTTGTATACTTCATAGTGAAAATGGCATTCCATGGCAAAGCATGTAGTTCAATTAAACACTACAAATGGGCTAGGCACTGGTGGCTCATGCCTGTAATCCTAGCTACTCAGGAAACTAAGACCTAAAGATCATGGTTCAAAGCCAGCTCAGGCACGAAAGTCTGTGAGACTCTTTCTCCAATAAACTACTTAAAAGAAGACAGAAGTGGTGCTGTGGTTCAAGTGGTAGTACACTACCCCTGAGCAAAAAAAGTTTAGGGTACTACCCAAGCCCTAAGTTCAAGTCCTAGGACCAGCTTAAAAGAAAAATTCAAAAGTGAATTCATTCATTCCACTTTTTAAAAATAGCCAATTAGCAAAGAATATGTTAGAAATATATTTAATTAAATGTTAAAATAAAACAAACCTAATTATTCATTTGTCCAGAAATTATATTTTATATTAACTGCCACATTACCTAATTACTGTAAAAAATGAGCAGCTTCAACATTCATATTTCGTAAGAGATACAGCAGGCTTTAAATTGTGGAGGCGGGGAGGGGGGAAGAGTGTCACTCACATTTTAGGTACTACCACGTTTTCTGCCTCAATTC
The DNA here is from genome assembly GCF_024711535.1 of Dipodomys merriami. Classification (NCBI taxonomy): domain Eukaryota; kingdom Metazoa; phylum Chordata; class Mammalia; order Rodentia; family Heteromyidae; genus Dipodomys; species Dipodomys merriami. The sequence continues at coordinate 73,540 of NW_027202883.1, forward strand.
AAGATGGGATTAAGGGTCCCATAAGTCACAAGGTACAGCTGAAGTATCCAGAGATATAAAGAAATGTCAGTCAAACTGAAGACAAACTCTGAAAAGAGCAGTCTTTAACTGTAAACACTGGCAGGGGTATATGAACAATATCAGTATGAGGGATGCTAAAAGGAGTCTGACAGGAAAAAAAAAGAAGACATAAGCAAGAGGCTGACATGTCTGAACACCTAGACAGGGGGAAAGTTGCAAAAAGGATTCTACATGAAAATTCTCACTGCAAAAATGAGAGAGATGCAGGGTACCAGTGGCTATCCTTTTCACACTGCTACTTAGCTGGCTGAGATCTGGGGATCATAGTTGGAAGCCAGCCTAGGAAGATAACTCCAAGAGATTCCTATCTCTAATCACAAAAAAAGCTGGAAGTAGAGGTGTGGTTCAAGTCCTTGAGGGCCTAACTTTAAGCAAAAAGCTCAGGGACAGCAAGCAGACCTTGAGTTCAAGCCCCAGGACCAGCATAGGTGTTGTGAGCGCGTGCACACATACACACAATTTACTGTAGTTTACTCAAGGCAAAATATAAATACACTGCATCTTCCAACTCAGATTCTGAGTTTTCATATTACCTTTCTTCTCTTCTTCCTCTTCCTCACAAAAGTCTGCTAGGGAAAATACGTCTTTGAGTTGTTCTAATTCAAGTATTATAGCCTCTAATTTTTCTCCACTCAGAGAATTAAGGACAGATTTCACCTGAATGAAGATAATAAAATATTGTGGAAATATGAATGAAAAAAAATCTCACAAGGAGAAAAGACTGAAGAGCGCATGCCAACACATCAGTGTGTGTGTGTGTGTGTGTGTGTGTGTGTGTGTGTGTGTGTGTGTGTGTGTGTGTGTGTGTGTGTGTGTGGTGTGTGTGTGTGTGCTAGTCCTAGGGCTCGAACTCAGGGCCTGGGCACTTAGATTTTGTGCTCAAGTCTAGTACTCCATTATCTGAACCACAGCACCACTTCCAGCTTTTTGGTGGTTAATTGGATATAAAAGTCTCACAGACACTTTTACCTGAGCTGGCTTCACACCATAATCATCAGATTTCAGTCTCCTAAGTATCTAGGGTTGCAGTACCCAGTTCTATTTTTTTTTTTGCTGGTCCTGGAGCTTGAACTCAGGACCTAGGAGCTATCCCTGAGGCTCTTTGTGCTCAAGGTTAGTGCTGTACCACTTGGAGCTACAGCACCACTTCCAGCTTTCTATGTGATTTATCAGAGATAACTTATCTGGCCTGGCTTTCAACTAACCTCATATCTAGCCTCCTGAGCTAGGATTAGAGCCATAATTTTTTTTTTGGTCGTGGGGCCTGAACTCTGGGCCTGGCCCTATCCCTCAGTCTTCAGCTGTAGACTAGTGCTCTACCACTGGAGCCTTAGCCCCACTTCTGGGTTTCTGCTTATGTGGTGCTGAGGAATCGAACCG